>NW_015386515.1:6076-26967 GCF_001527695.2 Protobothrops mucrosquamatus | reverse complement strand
CCCGGAATTCTTGTGTATATTCGGCTACCGGGCGTTTGCCTTGCCTCATCGTTTTTATCCTTTCGCGGGCTTTGCGGTCAGCCAGGGGGTCCTCAAATCATCTTCTCAGGGAGGACATAAAACGATTGAAGTCGTTGAGCTCTGGGGCATTGGAGTCGTGCAAGTTCACCACCCAATCTGCGGCCGGTCCGTCTAAGGCCGATTGCACAATCCGGATACGGGCTTTGTCGCTGGGGATGTCCTGCCCATATTCCTCCATGTAGCTGAGGACTGGGTTAGGAAGAATCCCAAGCGTGTTGGCTCCCCTTTGAATTTCACCTCCAGCGGCGGACGTCTTTGAATGGATTGGTACCTTCGTTCTGGGTGGTAGTCTCTTCCATTCGGATTTCCATCTGTGGTTCGGCGGAGAGTGGGGACTACTGGATCAGTAGATGTCCCCGGGGTTGCAGGTTTCACTTCCCCTTCGTTGTCTCTCCCTTTGCGGCTCCAGAAGCTGGGGCGGCCGTAGGGCTCAGGATTCCCCTCTCCTAGGGAGCTGAGAGTTCGCTTCATTAGGTCGATTGCTTTCTCTAGGATCCAGCCTGAGTACGGTGCCCAGCTCCCTTCCTCCTCACTTGCGTGCAGGCATTTCTCCATCTCCTGCTTCCACTCTGGTTGTTTGGGCCCCCGTCTCAGAGTCACCTTTCTTGATTTCTTTCCCCACTCGCCTTTCTTTCCAACGTCCATTGACCACCGAGGTTTGTGGTCCCGTGTCTCCACTACCTCTTCTCCTGAGGATTCTGACCTCTCAGATCCCGACAGCTGGCAGGGTTTCAGCCGGGGCAGCAGCTCACTTTCCGGCTCCCTTTCAGAGGAGTTTTCTCCCTTCCTTGCTCCACTGTCTGACATGGTCGTTTTTGCAAAGTCCCCCGGCAAGGGTCTTCCTTCCAGGTGGACTAATTTTGCAAGTCCTGTCTAATGTAAGGACCCACCCCACTTTGCATCTTAAGAAGACAGAACTCCTGGAATATTTCTTCCAACAGGCATCAAATAATTCTCTTTCGACCTACATGGCATTCTAGACAGGACTTGGGTTTGAGCTCTCCACTTCAAGGTTTTAAGGGATCCCCCATTAGTCACACCCCCGTAACCCCCTTTTCCCAGTGACAATTCTAGGCCTTACATTCTCACCCCCTTTTCCTCATTGCCGGGAGGAATTTCAAAAAGGATTACATGAAAGCTAATGATCCCCATTGTTATTGTTAGTCCATTTGGTGATATCCACATTCAGTCCCTTTGAAGTAGGCTGAAGGAAATGAGGGCCATAAAGCCCCTTTGTTCACCCCCTTCCCTTCATCGTATGACAGAATCCAGAGCAGACAGAAATGTGGGGTTTCATAGTTGATAACTAGAGATGGAATATTTTTGGATTCTGACAGTATAGCTGTTTCCCCACTTTTAAGTGATATCCAAAGACCCACTTCTTCACGCAAGCATCTGCACAGTAAGGACCCTTATACAGATTTTAGTAATCCAAGAGAAATTTAGTGATCAGGATCACAGATATAATTACTGATCATCACAGTACCTTTCTGGCAGCAACTGAGACACTGGGGGGAAAAGAGCTTGTAGTTTTATGACTCAGGATGAGAGAGAGAGAGCCATTCTAGGACCTCTGGTTCTAGGAACTGCCTTCCAGGGTGGCAGCCATGAAGTGTAATACCCTGGACCTCTCTGATGACCTACTGCGCAGACCTTTGTTTTCCTTTCCCAGGCTTTTTTGTAACCCTTATACTTGAACTGATCCCATGACTTTAACTGCTGTTTGATTAATTCTTAGATCTGTTTCCATTGTTCGCCTTTCAGATTATGGTTATTTTAGAAGCACTTACGAGTGGATGATTTATAATTTTTATTTCACAATTATTATTACTGCTTGTACAACCTACTTCAAGGGACTACTTAATACAGAAAAGGGCATAAATTCAGGAGAAAAAAATATGTAAAAACTGCTTAGAGACTTACATGAAAGATCTGTGGCATCTCCAGAAAGTAAAACTGATTCTGATTGTGATTGAACTTCTGAAGATATGAAGCATATTCATTTTTGCTCTCCTCAGCCATGTGACTACGCAGGTTGGCTTGCTGCTTGGCCTGGGAAAAGTTGGGGAAATGATGAGAGAAAAACCGGATTTCAAGCAAAGCCACAAGTAAAGAATAGAATCCAACTTCAAATTTCCTTCATTCAAGTATGCATTTTAAGCAATCTTGTTCTCTGTCTCAGTGCTACTTAATTTGATCATCCAAATGGAAACAAGATCACTCTAGTTTCTACCAGCTAGAACTAAGAACCACTTTCTTCAGGTGCTCCAACCCCCTCCCCCCAGCCCCAAGTGCTAACCCCCCCCCCAAAGGTTTGAACAACATGGGCAAAGATTCTGGGAACTGAGATTTTTAAAAAGTCTGCACTTTTAAATTTTTCTTCCAAAAGAAGTAAAAGTGACTTATGTACCATTTTCCAAGATGCCTCCCATCTAGAAGATGTGTGTCCAGTGCATCTGGGGCTTCAAAGGACTGCTTTGACAATACGTTTTTGAGGGCAAGTGTATAGGGGGGAAGGTAACTGGCATCATTCTTTCTCTCCAAGAAGTTTTCCCTGAGATGTGTCTCAGGTTTTATGACTTACTGGGGAAATAAGTCATCATTTGCTTAGAAACATAACATCAGCATAACCAACCGAAAGTTCAATAGCAGAGCTCCATTCCTGGACTTTAGCACAAATGAGTCAGGATCTTGATCATCGCTTCCATAACAGAAGTCCTCGTAACTACTCCTGGGGCTGGGAAACAGTGGCACAGTCCAGATACTGACCTTCTCCACATCTGCCTTGGTAGCATTGATGTCCTGATCCAGCTTCTCTGCATTCAGCACAGCTTTCTCAGCCTCCCGGCAGTCACGTTCAAACTTTCGTTTGCTCTGTGAAGAAAAGCACCTGAGCACCTCTTGCCTGCAGCCCCCCTTGCTATGCCTTCCCTTGCTGGCTTACCCAAGTGGGAATGACTTGAATAACGAAATAGCATCATTTCAGTAACAGACTTATCATTTGAGCTGTGAACAATCACTGCATAGGCTTGATTTGATTAGCCATTCTGAGTTTTTAAACAAGAACTGGAAAAAGGATGGGGGGTTCTGCTTCTGATGTTTAAAAGCATGCTTAAAAAGGGATTCAGACTGTTATATCTCATGATATAAACAGAACTGTATTGAAAGAGGGAGCAGAACTGCCGATATCAAGTGGAGGATCTTTAGCAAGTACTTAAGCAACAACCTTCAAAAACTGCTTTGCAATAATGAAAGAACCATCTCAGCTACTCACATTTTCTCACTAGATCAGGGGTGTCAAACTGCCAGCCCATGGGCCGGACGCATCATGCGGAAGTCGCGCCCACCCCATTGCCGGCAATGGCAAAACAGTCCCGATATGTTGCACGACATCACATGATGTCGCAAGTTTGACATGTCTGCACTAGATTCAGGACTAATCTGTAGATACTGTATTGGTGAGAATAAACTGCCTTTTGGTTTTAAGCAAGAACAGCTCCCTTGAAGTGAACTATTTGAAATGTCTGGTTCAGCAAATTTATTTGTCCCATTAACTTCTATCCATGTCTTCAAGATTAGACTTAACAAAAATGTTAGACCTGCTGGGAATGTGGTATTCTATATTGGCCTCTACCCCAACTCAGGAAGCAAAAAGTTAGATGCTAAACAGAACTAAACTAGGGAAAAGAAAACAAAAATAGCAGCAGGGTATTGTACTCTAAGTTTAGAAATACAACTTTTAATAGAATTTTTGTTCAATATGGATGCTTGGTCTACACACAGACAAACATTCTGATGATGTGCAGTTTTTTATTTTGTGAAAATCCGGTGCTTTGAATAGGACATTCAATCATAGGAACATTTATTTTTGATCACGGAGAAAGGCAAACCCTGAAAACAATAAGCATTGACAAGAATTGCTACAGTTTTCTGTTTACATTAGTGTGAAATTATCAATGAAAACAATCCTAGAGAAAGGGTTTGCTCTTGTCTCTGAAAAGCTGTACTCTACTTTAATGGGGTTTTTCTCCCTAGAAAACCAACTCCATGATTATTTTAATCAATACACAAAACTCTATAGCAGCTTCCCCTAATTTTGTGCTGAAAGCTAGGTTGAGCTACAACCGCCTTACAGGCTATACTGGTCTGGGATTACAGGATGACACATGTAGCACATCTGGAGGGCATCAGGTTGGGGAAAGTGAAATCAGAAATTCTTGGAAATTTCCAAAACAGAGCTGTTTCCTAAAGTTCCTCCTCTCCCTTGACATGCACTCTGGATGTCACTGTTTCCTTGTATCCATGAACTCTCCAAGGAATTTTTAAAGATTGGATAGAGGAATCATTGCTTGACTAAAAAAAGCTCCATTTATTTTCCAAGCAATGTTTCCATTCATAAAATGTTTGGAGACCTCTGGGGGGGAACAGTGTCTTCCACAGCTGTGTTCCTGCTTGAAATATGAATCAAGCAAACAAGTTTTCAAAGACAAAAATACAGAATCCTTACATACTGTATGTTAATCTAAACCAGTGGTTCTCAACCTTTTTAATGCCGCGACCCCCAACCGGTCGTAAGTCGAGGACTAAACTGATCGTAAGTCAAGGACTAAACCGGTTGTAAGTCGAGGACTACCCAACCGGTCGTAAGTCGAGGACTTTCCCTGCCCGGGAGCGCCGTGCATGCGTGGTTCCGCCCCCTGCGCCGGCCGAGGCATAGCTGGCAAGCGGCAGAGACGGAGCAGGCCGACCACCAACTGGCCCAGCTCAAGGGAGGTAAGGCACCCGCCGGAAAAGGGAAAAAAAATGGCGGACAGCCTTGCTTGGCGACCCCCGTGAAATGGTCGATCGACCCCAAATGGGGTCGCGACCCATAGGTTGAGAACCGCTGATCTAAACCGTTAAAGGAAAATCAGAACTCACATTTTCAAGTTGCTTGAAGGAATTCTCTAGCTGTTGCTGAGCCCTTCGGCCTTCTTGCAGATACTGGAAAGTGAAAGGGAATTTAAGAGAAAGAAAATCATTATGAAAAGTTCTTGAACTCCCAACACATTGAATCTCCCTCCCCAAATCATTAGGTGACAATAATACTTCCAAAGAGTAAAATCTTCAACAATCCCAGAAATCAACCTCAAAGAGCTTTCCAAAATCAAATGGCTCCGTGGCTTCTTTTACATCAAAGTTGGCTTTTGCTCTCTCAAAATCTATTTTTCATCTACATATTTTATCTCCAAGAATATCTATAGCTAAAATTTCAAAAACAGAAAATGGGGGAGGAGGGTGAATATTTAAGGAATATCTAAACACGAAACACCTGAGGTGATTGAGGGAAACCTGCACTAATACTATACTAAGAATATCTACAATTCATGCATTTTTCCAGTTTTGAGATCTAATACCACTGAGGTGGAGATACATACAAGCTACTCTTTAAATTAATGATAAAATATTTAAATACTGCATTTACAAAATACCTGAACACTAAATGGTAAACATTGCTTTTAAAACATTTTCCTAGCCACTCAAACTCTCAGAGATCCAAAGGCAACTTTGCCAAGAGAGGAGTTTGGTAGCAAGATTTATGACACGGAATCAGAAGTACTATCAATTCAGAAAAGAATCCTTGTCATTTTCTGGGAAGTTCTTGGAAGCCTTCTTCTTCATTTCACAGTAATAATGAATGTGTTGCCATAATTCCTACACAGAGGCACTATTGAAATTTGAACACAACAGAGGACAGGATAGATTCTATAGTGGTGCACTGCAAAAATCTTTCTGAGAGCAAAATCACACAATGACAACTTGTGCCATTTGGAGATCTGTAATTGGAACTCTTGCGTCTTTAAAATAAATAGCTGCAATTTCTCTTCAAACTGCTGCCCCCTCCATGCCACCATGCAAGCAATTTTTGAAACTTCCATAAATTAGAAAGGACTATCCCAATCAGCGGTTGCGTGCCAAAATAAAAAATATTCTAAAACATTCCTGGGCCTTTATTGTTTTGAAGATGTGGATCATAAAGGACGTAATCAAGATTGGTGAAAAAAAATCATGGTTCATTTTAGGACAATAAAGCAGATTTATGTCCTGCCAAAGTTTCTTAATAGGGGTGCAAGACAAAAGCAGTTAAAAAGAGAGGAAAAACCAACCAGAAATTGGTCAAATACCATATTTACTTTTCTGAAAAAGTGACTGTGGCCTTTTTTAACAAATCAGTGTTTAATGCAATATGCAAGCACCATAAATATCTAGAAAAACAAACTCTAGTGGTCAAAAAGAGCAATAGCCACCAACAACAGGGAAGTAGCATGGAAGGTCTCCATGGATGACAGACCTCCAAAAAAGGAACAAAGTGAAAATCAGTCTTTCCAGACACCAAATTCTCAGTGAGCCATCAACAATAAAGATGCTGAGGAGATCAAAATACGCAACCCTCAAGCCAAGGGCATAAGATATCAAAGCCTGTTGTTTGGCCCGTCTTACTAGCTGAACTACCATCCAGAATGTCTTGTTGCCACAGTTCATCTCCCAACAATTTTACCAATTTCCTTTCCTGCTTCAGCTCCTGCAAGTCCTTGGAAAGCTCCACACAGATCTGGGCTAAAAGATCCTCTGCTATAACCTCCCGTTGGCCTGCAAAATCATTCAGCTCCTTCACCACTTGAAGGAAAGCCTGGTACTGACAAAACCTACAAAGAAAAGACAATTATTTAAACTTAACCTATAAACTCCTCCTCCTACTCAAACAAGAAAGAGCTTCCAGGACTGCACTTCAATGAAAATGAAGTGTGGTCCTTCACAGTTCAGTGAAGATATGGGTGAAAAGAACAAACATGGAGGTAAGAACAGGCATTAAGTGCTACAACCAGGGCGACCCTGATACCCCTAGAACTTGGAGTTAACCTAGTAAAGAGACAACTTGGGAGGGAAAACATGTACAATTTCTAAAGCCTGGAAATATAGAAAAAGAAGTGGGCAGGACTTGTTTTCTCCCTCTACCAATAAGTGAATCCTTCTTAATGAGATGGTGGTCCTTCTGAACACACCACTAATGAAAATAGCTACATGTATGCATGGAATACTGTGCAAAAAGATGTGATTTTTTGTTAAGCTGGGCACTAGCTTAGATGATTTAAAAAGGAATTAAACCAGTTTATTGAAGATCCACTACTAACTGCTCTTAGCCGTGATGGTTATATCTGTTCAGAAAAAAGACTACTACAGAACAACCACAGAATACTAGTTGCTGGGTAGCAGAACTATTTTTGCACTGTTTTTATTTCCTCATTCTCTGCTGGAGACAGAATACAGTTTTGTTTACTATGCTTACATTCATAAATATATTGACCTCCCACAAAGATACTAACTGCATCTAAACTAACTTCCCTATATTGACAGTCCAAATTGAATGTAGCCATTATATTTATGACTAGTGTCTTGTACAAAAAAACACACCTATGGGTAAAGTCTGTACCCAATGTATTAAGATAATGAAGATCTGACACAGAATTTTAGTTTTTATGCAAAGTTTTGTATCTTTCCTGGATGTACTTTTAAAATTATGTAAGAGCTATACTCTAGGTATTCCTTTTTCTTCACTTTTTTTTTACTTATATGAGCTATCAGAACATGGGCATACATACTAAGTACAACCATAACAAAAGCAGCCCCCAGTGATAAATCTGAATTGCAAGATCAATAATTAAAGCATATAGATGGAGAGAGATAAATTATTTCCTGGAGCAAGAAATCCATTTCCTGGATATGTGGGCCAGGTTGCTGAGCCGCCCAGTCAGTCCAATAACATTAACCAATGCTAAATATCACCGAATGACTGGAAAGGTGAGTTCCACAGGTCTTCCTTCATATTTATAAACCTCAGAATCAAGTAAGTCGTGTGGTTTATGTTGCAATGTTCTTTTCATCATCTGTCTTCCTGCTGATGCTCATACTGGTTCTGCAAAGTGGATGCAAGTTTGGATCACATGTGCTGCTGCTTCCTAGGCATTCTTTTGAGGACTGCTGCTCTGAACAATTTGCAAAGTCGTCTTGCCCAGGTCTTGCTAAGCTCAAGTTTAAAAACAGACACGTTTTATCTGCTTGAAATATGTACAGCACTGTGTGGCCATCTCCCTGGCTTCGTTGCAGCTAAATTCATATGCTCACTGCTTACTTTATGTCTGGATCTTCTCGAGCCGTCCTCTTGGGAAGGTGCTTTTTCACAAGATTTCTACAAAGAAGATAACATGCATAACATACAATATTGACCTGAAATGGAACAAAGAGTGAGCTCATACCTAACTTTAAAAAGGTATACTGCCTCATTCAGACATAATTACACTTCATTATTAGATTTTTAAGCAGCTTCAGACTGTTGGATTTTGTTAGATGGAAATGTTAATATACCAGCCTGGATAAAATTATTCTTATTTAATAAGAGTTTTCCTACTTTCTCTACATTTCATCTATCTCAAATCATATATGAGATAGCCAGCTTACTTGGTTGCAGAGATTTCCAGATTTTTCTTTTGTTTCAGCAGAAAATATTAGCAACAGGTTTTCAGCCTCGCCATACTTATTATAGCTTGGATCTATAATTTGAATCAGCAAATGTATTAAAATATCAGAAAAGAACTACACATGTGGCTGATGCAAAGTAGAGGTTATTAAACAGGACTGCTTTGTAGAGCAATCAACAAACATAATTTATAGTTGACGTTCTCAAAAGAAAAGAGGGCCATTCAAGCTATCTTTAATATTATGAAAGATACAACTTTAATAAATAAATTAGTCAATCATAAATTAATTTATCTATGGAGATTCAAAGTCATCCAGATCATAGTTGTCCCAAAGGTGCTTTTTCACGAGGCAACTGGACTTTCTTTTTTCTCTTTGAAGACGTTTCGCTTCTCATCCAAGAAGCTTCTTCAGCTCTTAATTAATTAATTAAACAATGCCTAAAAGCATCACAGATATATTTTTCCTGATTCCTGTGCTTTGCATCCGCTATCTTGTAATCAGTCTAACAGTGCAGAAATACTGTAATCTGAGTGACACTGCTCACAACCTCTTGAAAAATTCACAAGCTGGGAGGAAACGGACAGCGAACAGAAGGAAATTTCTTTTTTTTCCTGTGGAGTACCCTTTATGTATAGAATTTGTTCTCACAAAATGTGCCCCCCCCCCCGATCTTACATCAATGCGGAAAGGAATTAAATAATTCGTGGAAGTTACAGACACTGACTTTGATGATTATGTGTACCACTCTCAGGCTTCAGAGGCTGCCGCTGTCTCTAAACACCAACTGCAGCGTACAGGAATGAGAAATAGAGTCTTGGCTCAGGGAAGCCCATAAAGAGGCCTCTTATTCGGCCAATATGGTACAAAAGAGGAAGAGGACCCTGGACTGGACCGGCTTTGATCTATTTGTATGGGCAAGGTTCACAGGAGGGGGCTTCCCATTTAGGCCTCAGTTTTTAGCCACCTTCCAAAACAGTTTCTTCCACTGTATGAACAGATGCAGAACATTTGTTCTCATCACTGGAGAAAAGTGCAGGGTATCATTACACAAAAATAGCATCTTACACATAACAGAGTTTATTGTGAGAAAGTGCAGAAAGCAAAGCTAAGAGAGAACTACTAACTTTATTCTTGCAGGAATCTACAGGTGATGCTAACAGACCATCAGTTTGAAAAATCAAATTCTAATGAATCCTTTCAGACACCAACTGATCAGCGAGAATATACTAAAATAAAAAAAAATCTAAGCAAGATTAGCCACAGTGTTTTTATAGTTGTGCAATACACATGACAGGTTAATACTGCTTCCTTTCCAGAGAGCTGGGGCATATTCTTTCATCAGCTTGATGGGATAAAAGTGGTCCAGGAGCACTGAGATGGAAAAACTGGACTTTGTGCCTTTCTACTCATTGCAATTGTATGACTAGGGAAAGGAGAAAAGATTTTATAGAGTGGGATCCAGGCAAATTCCCCCCTCTTGATTTCTGCTGAATAGGGAATGTATGGGGAGATTACCGGCAAAAAGATAAATAAGTTAACCAGTTATGAAAACAAACCAAACCATCAACTATGTCTGCCTTTGGTTTTCAAAGGGCAAAACTAGATATAACATTTTGGTCCCCATAAACCAGAAGTAATTCAAAATAGTCTTAGGAATTATTGGGGGTGGGGGAATGGAGGCTACTTTTGTACTGCTGCTGTCCAAGCTAAGCTTCTCAGAGACTTAGGATTGAGTTGTCTGGAAATTAAACACTGTGGGGTTAAGCAGAGGGATGAAAGTCATGGCTAAGGAATTCACCAGTCAGCCAGACATTTTAAACTTTTCTGGGTCTTCCAGGGACTATATCAGCCTTTGGATCAGGTTCAGGGATACTTGGAACCACAGTTTTAGGAACTGGGGGCAAAGAAAGAACAATGCTTTGGGCTTGAGCCATAGAGAAGGCTAATTTGGAATAGTTAAAATACTAAATCAAAGTACTGGGTTCAGGAGTCTAAATTAGTGGAAGAAGAGAACTTTTTTCAGAGCTCCACAGAGAACAGATTACTTTTCTCCATCTTGGTACCCCCTACACGTGTTGGACAATAACTCCCAGTATATGTGCTTGCATCCAACAATGGCCTTAGATGGAAATAACTCTTTTCTGTTTGTGCCCAGCATCTGATATCCAAACATAGAGTTTCTACTGAGCCTCAGATGACAGGACACAGATATAAGCAGCTATGATTGCTCTGGGGTAGGGGATTCCATATTTGTACATATTATATAGTATTATATTGCTTTCTACATAAAATCCTATTTTCCCATCTACTGAATTAATAAACCACAATGACATGTCTAGATGCTTCAGGAAAAAGTCCAGGGTTTGATTTTGGGGTTGGGCAGTCTTAATAACTGTTTTCCCCCAGAGCTGAGCTACGTAAGTACTTGGATTCTTTCCTTTCCTAAAACCCGAATACAAGCATCTGTCAGCCCCATTGTCACCCCCACTCCTTCATACCTACCTCAGCTGCTTTGCATATGACTGCTCGATTTCTGTCCGCTCTTTCACAAATTTGACGTATCTGTCCATCAGGTCCAGGCCCCACTGGGTGTGGCGCTCAATCGTGTCAAATTGATCCTGGAGGGGAAGAGGGGAGAAGTGTGACCCAATGCAACTGAAAGCCCACAGACTCTTTCTGTGACCCAAACAGATTGTGTCACAAAGGCCAGGCAGAGATAACAAAAAAAGGGTGACTGAGCTATGTCTGCTTTTACACTATCGGCAAGGACTCCCTAAAGGAATTCTGTGCATGTAGCAAACTAGGAGTTAAGGAAAAGCAACAACCAAACATGCAAATATTCTGCCACATTTTGAAACACTATTGTCAAAATAACCAGACTTTATTCAGAGGCTTGAGTCAAGAACCTATAATGCTTTTTAGGTCAAGGGTTGCTCTCAGCCTCTGAGTGACGTTCCAAGGACTGTATCCATAAAAGTAATCAGGTCCAGACAAAAACTAATCTTCAATACATGTATAACTATACCCAGTTCTAATGATTTCTCTCACTTGTATTTAATCACTTTGTCGTGTCCCATAAAAATAACAATCTGGTGGAAACCTTTGCAGTCCTAGCCAGACCCTTATTGTATTGCAATATGGCTGTGGAAAGTAGTCCCTAATTAATGTAAGAGAAAATCCAGTTGAAGCTCTATGAACAGAAGCTAATGCAAATAATGAACACTTTTTTCTATGCCTAGTTGCTCTCTAGGCTTATTGGGTGGGAAATAGGGGGAAAGCAGGTCATTCTACTCATGCAACTCACATCAGCACAATTCAAGCTGACATTGCAAATTCTTCATTGTTTTTCATGCTACTAAACATCTAAGCAAGGGCCCAGGGTTTTTGCATCTCAACTTTTTATACTGAATAGTATTTAAGAAACAATACACCACATTCCTATATACCTCTCCCCCCCCACCCCCATGACATTAACCAGGAATCAGAGTAAGTTTTACAAGAATGTGGCAGGCAGACATTAAAGTCCAACCTTTTTCTATCCACTAATGTACACTTCATCTCCTCAAATTTTGGAAATCACAGATGGCAATGTTTGCCTCAGGATCAATGTGACAGAATTACTATCTAAAGAGAGTTCTAGTTTTATATACTTTAGCAAGCTCAAGGCAGACAGTTCTCCACAGTATCGCATTCTTAATATGCCTGTCTCATAAAGAATAAAGAATTTTTAATTTACTTGGCGGAATACCGGACACAGCACTATTGAACTAGAAGTGATATATAGAAAAATACCCTGTTTCCCTGAAAGTAAGCCCTACCCCAAAAACAAGCCCTAGTTTTGGGGTGAGGCACACACTTAAATATCAAGCTAGAGCGGGGGTGGGGGTGTGGATCTGCTCTATATGTCCAGCACCCATTTACCTTGCAGCCAGGCCTTTCCTTGCGGGCCCACTTCTTCTGAGGCGTCTTCTGCAGCCAGGCCTGCATTTCTCAATCAGCCCTGCATTTCTGGAAAGGCCCATGCAGCTGAGAACTGAGCTATGGATTGAATCCATAGCTCAGTACTCCGCTGTAGATGCCTTCCGGAAAGGCCTCACTGCGAAATGCAGGCCAGAATGCAGCTACAGAATTAAGCTGCTCCTTCAGCTACAGAAGAAGTGGACCAGCTGGGCAGGGCTGTCGATGCAGGTGGTGAGTAAAAAAGACCCGATGCCTCTTTTGGAGGCAAAAAAAAAATAAGATCCAGTCTTACTTTCGGGGAAACATGGGTACTATCCCTAAAGCAGTATAAATAGGAGACATTCCCTCTCCACTTTTTGTTTTACTAATTACTTCCAAACACGAGAATGTTAAATCTAAAACGACAGAAACATTGTAGATTTATCAACTAAAATCGAAAACATCTGGATCAGGCCTTTTAAAACTGACAATGAGTATGTGCCACATCAAGCCCCTGTTAATCTTAACAACCACCCTAATTTTCTCCAGGATGATATGTTCTCAACTGGTCCTCCAAGTCTTTCAACATTGCAGACATTGTGACACCAATGGAATCCATCCACCTTGCTGTTGGTCATTCTCTTGTTCTCCTTTTCATGTGGCCTTTTAAAACTGGAAAGTTATACAGGAGAAAGCCATAAATATGGATTTCAGGCTCTCCAACTAAACACGTTTGTGAGAAGAAACAAAAATATATTGAAAATGATTATGATCTGCAAATGTGTTAAAAGAACTTGACTGGGACCCAGCAGTGTGCAGCAGCAGCCAAAAAAGCTAATACAATCCTGGGTTGCATAAACAGAGGCATACAATCAAGATCATGCAAAGTATAAGTACTGCTTTATAAAACCCTAGTAAGATCACACCTGGAATAATGCAACCAGTTTTGGTTACCATACTACCAAAAAGATGTTGAGACCTTGGAAAAAGTTCAGAGAAGAGCAACTAAAATGATCAAAGGCCTGGAGAATAAAACATATGAAGAACGACTGCAGGACTTGGGTTTGGCTAGTCTAAAGAAAAGAAGAAATAGGGGTGACATGATAGCAATATTCCAGTATTTGAGAGGCTGCCACAAAGAAGAGGGGGTCAAACTATTCTCCAAAGCACTAGAGGGCAGGACAAGAAACAATGGTTGGAAACTGAACAAAGAGAAGCAAGCTGGAATTAATGAGAAACTTCCTAACAGTGAGGACAATTAACCAATGGAACAGCTTGCCTTCAGAAATCATGGGCGCTCCATCACTGGAGGTTTTTAAGAAGAGACTAGACATTCACCTGTCTGAGGTAGTATAGGTTCTCCTGCTTGAACGGGAGGCTGGACTAGAAGACCTCCAAGGTCCTTCCAGTTCTATTCTAATCTAAAAACTGACATGATTTAATGTGCAAACCAGCAATGAACTATGTACTCTGAATTCAAGTACTCTAAATATTAAGTAATCTGAATTAACAAAAGTCTTGTACCAGAATGGTTATTTTTATAAGAACAATTAGCAATTTAGTTACGTTGTGTCCAAAACATTTTGCCTCTATTAAGTAATTCATCCCTGATTAATTCCACTAATATTTCCATAAAAACTATCACAACATCAAGCTGCTACCTATGAGATCTAGAGAGAGTCACTTCCCAACTCTATGATACATTTTCTAACCAGAGATATCAATGCAAATATCTAGACAGAATTACTCCCTTATAATCCAGGAATGTTTTAATATTATATTGTTTGGACACAGATCACTTGATAAGCACACTTGTCCTAGCTGTAAGAAATTTAAATTCATATTTTTAATATAAGAGAATAGGCATTCAAACTGAAAAGGGAGGAAGGAGTGTAAAAATATGAATTCCACCCTGTCACCTCTATCACATTCCGTTGCATCTCATTCATAAGCCACCTCAATAAATCAAGGAACTCTTAAGTGAAAATCTTGGTGGGAAGATCTAAAATGAAGGTGCAGCCATCCTTCTTCCAACTGGTTCCCTTTTCACATCCAAAAGCAATGTGGAAACGATGTGAAGAGAGACAGCAGAGGCACAAACCGTTGTTCCCTCGCCCTGTCTCTTCCCCATATTTTGGGACATCAGCTGAAGAGGGATGGCTCCAATTCCTTCTTTGGCATTATTTTCAGCCCAGCTTGAAACCTACAACAATTCTAGAGTAAAGCCTGCAACTGATACCCACGTGACATGTAGCCCAAATGCTCTGAGGCACTTGTAATGGGTAGTCTTTAGAGGTGAAGAAGGTCCAAGAATGCCAATCACTGGGGGGAAAAGCATTTCTTTTAATTCTTAATATGGAAGCTGCATCTGTTGGGGAACAGCTTTGCACTAATGCTGGTGGAGTAAACCATCTTGAAGCCAGCACTTGGATTGAATGGGAATGTTTTTTCTCAGCTTTAGAGTCTAGCAAAGTCAGATGCAATCTTTCACTTCCTCTTCTTGGCATCCTATTTTAAGACAACTACTTACAGCTGGACAATATTTAAGGAAGGTTTCTAACAAGTTTCCTTTTCCATCCTGAATGCATAAAACAAACTACTGTTTGAAAATTTCTTTGAAAATAAGGATGCATTGTGTTCTGATATTTAAAATTAATTACTTTGGAATATAGCTAATTACAGCATCATGAGTGAGCAGTCCAGAGCCTGCATTTGAACTCTTTTGGGTAACCCAAGTTTCACTGAACAATGGTAGTAAAATTTCTTCCCTTCTTTTAAATGATTGGTATTGGCAGGCTCCAAAAACCAAGACACAAAGAGTTACTTCTGAGCAGTTTCCTTCATTGTTCCTCACCTGTAGATGAGATGGATGGCACATAAATCAGACAGATAGACAGGCAGGCAGAAATCTTGCCAAGCTAAAACAACTACTTGCATCATTACAAATAGATTCTGAGAACCTCTACGGAGGGGCTGATTTGACCCTATTTCTCCCAACCAAACTATCCAAACATTGCTGTGTTTTTGTCCTCTGGAATGCAGCTCCTCCCTCCTGGGAATCCAGACTACATTCCGCCACAGGTATAAATTATACATAGCAAATGATTTTCTTTCTTGAAGCTGGGAGATGCACAAGCTCTATGCAGGGCAGTCACAGAGAAAAGGAACTGCCTCCTGAACGCTTCCCTTCTTCCCTCAAGAATACCCCCAGAATATGTCATCAGTGCATTATCAGCTTCCTCTCTAGACTAGACATTGACAGGTAAGGGGAGGTGTGTGTCTCAAGGCTATGTAGCAGCAGCAACACTTTCCCTGGCTGTCATCTAATGCCACTTGGGGAGGAAAACCAACATTTCACTATTATCATCATTACCAGAACAATGTTTCAGAAGAGATATGAAAAGCAAAGAAATACAGGTAATCCTCACTTATGACAATAATTGAGCCCAAAATTTCTGTTGCTAAGTCAGACATTTGTTAAGTGAGTTTTGACCTATTTTATGACCTTTCTTGACACATTTATTAAGTGAATCACTGCAGTTGTTAAGTTAGTAACATGGTTATTAAGTGACTCTGGCTTTCCTAATGACTTTGCTTGTCAAAAGGTCGCAAAAGGTGATCACATGACCCCTGTCATAAATGTGAGTCAGTTACCAAGCGTTTGAATTTTGATCATATGATCACAGAGATGCTGCAATGGTCGTGTGAAAATCAGTCATAGGTCACTTTTTTCAGTGCCGCTGTAACTTTGAATGGTCACTAAATGAACTGCTGTAAGTCGAGGACTACTTCTATTATATCCAACAAGAGAAAAAATTTTAGCAGCTAAAATGAATGGTTTTAGCTTCATACTGTTTCACTGAATCACTTAGCCTTCCCAAAATCTGGTGATTTCATGATGAGTCAGGTTACAACTTCCATCCCTCTGTATTGCAATCAGCCATGCTAGCTAGGGAAAATGGAAATGTAGTCCAAAAAATTTGAAAAACACAACAGTGGGGACTGACTTAGATCTTGGCTGTATCTTATTATGCAAATGTAAAGCAACCCTAAACTAACTGCAGATTTAAATAATGGAGTTCATTATAAAAATACATTTAAAACCTACCTTAAAAAGATGAACGTTACCAGTTGCTATAAGGTACAGACAATTTGCTAAATTTCTCAATAACATCCAGTAACGTAAAGAATATTATATCTTGTTTCATTGATTTTCATTGAAACATTTACACAAGGCTGTGATCTGCTTTACCACTATGTAAGAAAGGGCTTCTTACAAAAAGCAGACCATTTTGAAGGACAGGACACACACTTTCTATTTAAACCTCTAGCCTTCCCAATCTGGTGTTCTCCAAATGTGTAGGATGACAGCAGTTCAAGGGAACTAAAAGTTCAATGCACTGAAGGCACTTAGCTGGGAATCTACGTGCAAATACATAGACAGGGCTACAATTAGATTAGCCTGATTATTATTACATATATCATTTTAAAAAGATGGAAGGAGAAAGCAACAGGCTCTGTCACAGATCATTCTTCTAAAGGGTGGTTTTGGACTCATCACCTCAGTTGGGGAGAATTCCAACTGGCACTACTTACTAGCGATAAGGAAAGATTTTTTATCTCCACTGGTATGTGCTTCCTAATAATGTAAATTAACCATCAATAAACTGAGTAACATTTAAGAAAATAATTTTCCTGACAGTCTTCTTTTTTTGCTTTTTGTTTGATCAGCTGCTACCCTTTTAAAAGATAAGAGCTGATGAATCAATCAGTATCATCCAAAGGTTCACAATCTCTAGTCCAGGCATGTCAAACTCGTGACGTCACGTGACGTTCTCTTCACATTTCCTTCAACAGATAGGTCACAGGATTTTAGAGATGTGATATATTTAATTTGCAGTCAAACACAACTAGCAAATCAATTTCAGACAGAATCCTTGGATCACTGCCAATTCATTTTAAAGGATTGTTTTAGCCAAAAGAAATTTTGCATCATGAATTCCAATATAGATTTAAGACATAATTCCAAAACCATGCTGACAGTTTATTTGTCAAACACCAAGAGATAAATTTGGGACCTACCACCACCTTATCCATGTCAGATTTTATACATTCATCCCTAATAATGTTGAAGAGTTAACACTGTTCCCTCCTCCACGCCCCGCCCCCATGTTAATTTCACTTTGATGCAGAGCTAAACATGGGAGGATTTGCAACCTGCCTATCATTCAGGAACAGAGAAAGAGAAAAATGGCAATGGGAAGAAACTGGCAAATAATTTTATGATAAAGACTCTAAAATTTAAAGGTGGAAAGAAGATACTCAAAGAATTTGGCTAAGTTTTCTGCTGATATGTAGATTGGAAGACTATTAGATCTGTTGAATTGGTAAAGTTTCTGGATTTATAGTAAAGTATTTGAAGTAGAAATGAAATGGCAAAAGGCTAATTAATAATAATATGAGGCTACTGTCTTAAACATACTTGCTGTTTAGGAAGTCCAAAAGACATATTTTAGGCAAGCATATCTGAAATGTGCTTAAATTAATCTGTCAATCATTAATGGAGACATTTTGAATTCATTGACTGGAACAAAGGAAATTTGACATAGATTTCTTAGTACAGAACAAGCTCATTTTGAAAATCTTTTTCTGTGTTATCACATAAATTCCCCCCATAAGCCTACATTTGCACATACAGGATTAATTGTGAAATAACCTAGTGGTTAGCCCCCGAAATCAGTTCAATATAATTTAATTTTTTTTATATTCTATAAGTGGAGGTCAAAGCAGCTCAACAATTCTCCATTAATATATAATGCAGGGATAAAGGAAGGATAGGAGAATAAGATTGACCTCAAGATTTATAACTTTTCAAACGGTACTTTTAGATCACTATCCAAATATTAGCAATATGAATATGTCAGTCAAACTGCCAACATCCTCCAAATATATATTCAGAAATTCAGAAATGCATTGTACTTTCTGTTCCACAATTTATATTTAAAAATAAAGGGGGCTGTTAATTATGTTCATGGCAATCAAACATATCCAAACTCTGTCATTACTACTCTAATGCAAATTAGAATTCTTTTATTGAATAGTCAGATATTCGTGTTTCCATTTTTCTATTTATTTAAGCACAGACCATCTACTTTCTAAATCCTAATAAAAACAGATTCTTCAAACACTGCCTTAAAACAAGGAACAAAATCAGCAAAAAAATCTAATAACTGCAAGAGGATATAATCTAATTTCACACAAATAAAATAAATTCTGATTTACTTAATCATTTTCAGACATCAAAATAGAAGTGCCAATATACTTAGAACACAAACCTCTATGCTACCATTTTTTAAAATCCAGATCTCAGGTTTAAAATAAAACTGTAGCCTGAGCAGAATCAATACCTGGGTTTTAAAGTATTTTCTTTCCCAAGGCACTCAAAATCTGGAACCACAGTTGAAGAGATGATGTCCTGCCTCACAGTCCTGAGTTCAACTTAGTTGAAGAATCTAAGAGCTTTATAAGACAATAAGTTTCAAAAAATTGAGATGATGAGATTGAAAAGCTTGCACTGCAAGTTGCAGATTTTTGTACAAATATGGCATCCAGTTTTGGTCACCATAATATAAAAAAGATGTTGAGACTCTGGACAGAGTGCAGAGAAGAGCAACAAAGTTGATTAGGGGCCTGGAGGCTAAAACATATGAAGAACAGTTGCAGGAATTGGGTATGTTTAGTCTAGTGAAAAGAAGGATTAGGGGTGACACAATAGCAGTGTTCCAATATTTGAGGGGCTGCCACAAAGAAGAAGGGGGTCAACCTATTTTCCAAAGAACCAGAAGGCAAGAAAAAGAAACAATGAATGGAAATTAAACAAGGACAGAAGCAACCTAGAATTAAGGAGAAATTTTCTAACAGTGAGAACAATAAACTAGTGGAACAGCTTGCCTTCAGAAGTTGTGGGTGCTCCATTTATGGGGGTTTTAAGAAGAGACTGGATAGCCATTTGTTGAAACTGTATAGGGTCTCCTGTTTGAGTAGGGGGTTGGCCTAAAAGACCTCCAAGATCCCTTCCAATTCTGTTATTCTGTTAAGAAAGAAACACTTCTATTTCAACTATGGAGTCTAATTACTAAAGGCTTAAACAGAGAAGTGTGAAATTTAGCTCATGCAGAGTGTGTTTATGATAATGAGATGTGCCTTAAAACAGTATTTTTTTAAGCAACTGGTTTGTCTAATGAGAAGTATTGTTTCACCCATGCATATCATTGGCTCGTACATAAATGGAATGATTCAAATGCAACAACTATGTTTGGAGAGAGCAAATAATGTTTAGGTATGTCATCTAGCTTATTTTTTATTTTTCTCTACTAGCTTCTGCTTTCTTAGGAAAAAAAAAATCACAAGAGCACTAAAAGAGGCCCTGATGTGACACATCTGTCTCATTGGCTCCTTCTCCCACAGAGCTTCAGTGACTGACAGAATTAGGGAAAGAGAGAATCCCGATTCTATGGCCCACTAGGGAAGCTATCATGGAAGCTCGTGGGAAGTGGGGTAAGAGAAAGAGTTCTCTTAGAATTCAAAGAAATACTTCAAAACTCTGTAAGCAACCTAGAGACAGCAGACTTCCCCAAAAGCTTAGAGCCAAGGAAAAACTACATCCAAAAAAACATCCAATTCTTGAACTAATTAGTTCAATTCTTGAAATAATCAGAAAAATATTTACTTTTTGTGTTGATTCATCAGTAATTCAGTACCGAATGTGAGTAAAACCTCTTGAGGCTAAGACTCTCTTAGACAGGGGTCTTCAAACTTGGCCCTTTTATGACTTGTGGACTGCAACTCCCAGAATTCCTCAGCCAGTCATGCTGGCTGAGGAATTCTGGGAGTTGCATATGAAGTATTTCTCAGAGTTCTCTTCTGCAGACAAGAGAAAGAGCTTTTAGCTATCTCTTGAGAAAACTACATAAAAACTTTAATCCCAACCTGGAGCCTTCTAAGTCTGAAGGACAACAACTTCCATAATGGCAGAGATTATGGGAACTGAATTTTTATTTATTAGAAGGGTACCAAGTGAGACAAAGCTGATCTACATATTAGACAAGCAGAGATTTTCCTGAACTCGTTTGCATTTCTATTTGCAGGCTGTGTTGAGAAGGGGCGTTGTCTTACCTGAACGCCTTTTCTCAGCACGGAGATGGAGGATCCACAGAATGGGTGGAGACTGTATTCCTGCCCAATCAGATCAAGTCAGCCAAAGTTGTCACGCCCCGTCCTGGTTCCATTTTCCAGTCTTGACGCGAGCGTAGCCATTGACTGACCAAGAACGTACTGGCTCACAAACTAATCCT
>NW_015386515.1:4743-5952 GCF_001527695.2 Protobothrops mucrosquamatus | reverse complement strand
GGTCGGGAGTGACACTTTGGTGTACCACCTGTTGGAGGACCCTCCTGCCGAAGGAGGCCTCCGCCGAGGCAAATTTATCTATTTTGTAATGACGAATGAATTGTGATGGTGAGGACCAAGTGGCCGCTCTACAGACATCCTCAATGGACGCTTGAGTGGCCCAGGCAGCAGATGTGGACGCACTCCGTGTGGAGTGAGCAGTTACTCTTTGAGGAACCGGCAATGACTCCGCTTGGTAAGCTCCTGCGATGCAGGCCCTAATCCACCTGCCTATCGTGGAAGAGGAGACCTTCCGACCCTTGGAGGAAGGATGGAAGGATACAAACAGGGCCTCTGACTTGCGGAAATCCGCTGTCCGTGAAATATAATAACGGAGCGCCCTGCGGAGATCCAAGCAATGCCATTGTCGTTCCTGGCCACACGAAGGGTTAGGGCAAAAATCCGGGAGGACAATCTCTTGGGACCTATGGAAAAGTGAATTCACTTTTGGAACAAAAGTGGGATCAAGGCGAAGTACCACTCTGTCTGAATGGAACATGCAAAGATCCTTGCGGACCGAAAGAGCAGCGAGCTCAGAGATTCTTCGAGCTGATGTAATGGCCACTAAGAAAGCCACTTTGTGGGTCAAGTGTGGCAGGTCGCATGACGCCAAGGGCTCGAAAGGTGGTTTCATCAGGGCCCGGAGAACCCGAGGCAGTTCCCAAGAGGGGTACCTATGTACAGTAGGTGGTCGGGATTTGGCTGCTCCTTTAAGGAAAGAGCGAATTAGCGGGTGGTGTCCTAGGGAACCTACTGATTCGCAAGTGAGAACAGTAGAAAGAGCCGATACCTGCCTGCGTAAAGTATTAGGGGCCAGTCCCCTTTCCAGGCCGTCCAGCATAAATTCCAGAATATGGGGAATATTGAGTTGTGAGAGTGACAAGTGACGCCTGGAAACCCAAGCACAAAAATTTTTCCACGTGGCCTCGTAAATGCGATTCGTGGAAGGGCAACGGGAAGCCTGGATTACCTCAATTACCCTCTCAGAGCAAGATTGTTGTGACAAGTAAGAGCGCTCAAGTGCCAAACGGCTAACTGGAGCCACTGGGGATCCGGATGGGTGATCATCCCCTGGCTGAGCGATATTCTGTCCGGGGGAATTCGCCATGGTTCCGAGATGGAGAGACTCACCAGGTCGGCGAACCAGGGTCTCCGTGGCCAATAAGGAGC
>NW_015386515.1:0-1383 GCF_001527695.2 Protobothrops mucrosquamatus | reverse complement strand
ACTAAGGGACCAAAAGGTTCGTCCACAGCAGGTACCTCTAGGGCCTCCTCCAAGTCCTTGGCCACGTTGTAAAGCTTTTTGTCCGTGGCACTTGGGAGAGGAAGGGAGGCCGGAGATGCCCATTGTTTTTTGACGGCGGTCAGAAACATGGGGGGACAAGGAATCCGGTGTTGAGTTGTCACTGGCTCAGTAAAGTTAGAATCGAATTCTGAGTCAGGAGAAACCGTGGCAGTTGACAAAGAGGACTCAGCACCGGGTTGAGCTGTGGATGAGGCCTTGCGGAGTAAGGTCACAAAGGAGGAAGGGTTAAACATACCACTGAATGGGGGGGCCTGAGTGGAGGATTCCTCCTCATCAGACATCGGAAACTCCTGTTCATTTCCTTGGGCCTGAAGGGACACACCCTCAGAATACGAGGATCCAGAAGGTGAGGAGGGCGCATACTGTTCTTCAGGTTCTATCTATCCTCTGAGGGTAAGGAAGGAGACTCAACTGGACGAAGCCCCGCTGCTGTGGGGGTGAAAGTAGCTTCTGGAGTTCCATGTTGTGTACGTGTAGTTGATAACTGTGGCATGTGGGCATAGGTCATATCCTCAGTTTGGGCAGTATCCATTCTAGCAATTTTTTGCGCCCTAGAGAATTCTTTTTCCAAGGCTTGGTGTCTCCTGTTAGCCTGTTTCTCTGCCCTCTTGGAGGTTTTGGTAGCGGATTTGGTCTTAGTTTTGGATGAGGTCTTACTGGATTCCTCCATAGGAGGTGGGGCAGAAGTTGAGGGAACCGCTGAAGCGGGGACAACACCCCGTGATGGAGGGTCAGTAGCCTCCATTCTCCGATAACACAGGGACTCGTGGGGACCCCCTGGTATCAAGAGAAATTTAGTCAACGGGAAGGACAGGCGCACTATGGGTACGTCTGGAAACTCGGACCCAATTGTAAGAGCAGCTGACCTCTTATGCGGGCAGAACAGACACACAGTGGGTATGTCTGGAATCCGCTCTGCTCAAGAAGGATAATAATAGGGGCTCTGTGGGACCCCCTAGTATCCTGAGGCCCAAATGTAGGAGCACAATAAGGTACACCTTCGAGCCCAAGCGACAGTAAGACCTAATTTTGAGTAGGAGACACCAGGGCTAAGAAGAAGAATGCTAATTTGAGAATGAAATTGTAAATTAGGAGTTATCAGGATTTAATTCAGATCAGTGTGGGTCAGGACTGTGATCACTGTATTCTGAATGAATGGTTGGTGCTTAGAGTTGGGGCCTAACTGGAGGAACAACCTTAAATTATAGCTTGGCTCACTTGTTTAGAGCCTACCAAGCCTTGCTGAGGAGGATCTTCGCCTTTAAGGCAGACCAGAGTCAGCAAGCCGCCTCACAACGTTTA
>NW_015386514.1:1135810-1145147 GCF_001527695.2 Protobothrops mucrosquamatus | reverse complement strand
GAGCGCAGCTGATACAACCAGGACCAGTAACAAGGTCCAGGGGCCGTGTGCAGACCAAGTTCGAACTATAAAACTCTCCCATAGACTGACCGTTTAAGCCCTGATGATGTCAGCAGAATGCTGACGAAAGCTTGGCATTTGGTACTGTAACATTAAACTCCTAGAGTTTGATTATTTTACCCTGGTGTTCGTTTTATTTGTTTGGCATGGTTGCACCCAGGGATCATATATTCAGTTTAATTACCAATATATATATATATATATATATTAGCCTCAGACTTTACCTTTATGCAGACTACATCACTTTCTTGATGTTTTCATAAGTACTTGTAATCTGACTCACATGTAACCTACATCTACCCATACATAACTAGCCTTCTTCCCCTCTGTTTTTCCAATCCCAGTTTAAATCCTTCAGTTTAGCTACTCTGTGCATCCAATGAAGTTAGCTAAAGCTCACAAAAGCTTTTTCCTTTTAATAACCTTAGTTAGAAAGGGTACTACTTTTTCTGATTTTTTTACTATAGGCTAAGATGACCGTTTTTCTATATCTTCTCAGGCAGTCCGACTTTACTGACAGTTTTTGCATGAACCCAATACTAATTCCATGAAATTTATAATTACAGTAATTGTTTTAGCAAAATTTACAAAGAAAAATAATTGAAAATTTAAAGATCTGAAATTCATATAAACTTGTCTTTGCTTCTAGCCGTTTATCATGTTATTTATAATATAAAATGATAACTTACAGTAGATATATTTTCATTTTTTAATATTAATGGATATAATAGACTGGTATGTTTTTTTTCCATTATCTTATATGACTTCCTTGCTGTGTTTGCTGGGAAACCTGCTTCTATGCTTGGTCTTCTAAATTTCAGGAAATTTACTTATTTCTCTGCCTCCCACAATGATGTTTTTTAAATGGTTTCAAAAATAATGCTACTAATTTTCCAGAAGAAATTATAACAAATGGTTATTTTGTTAGGAAAGATATCTCGTCTAAGTTTCTACAGGAAGCAGAAAAATGTAGGATAAATGCTTTTTTAAAAAAAATATGGAAGGGTCTGTATACATGTGTTAATTGAACATGTTGGTTTGTTTTTATCTTGGTGCTTTCTGTCTTATAAAAATTAGACATGGGTGGGAGTGACCAAGAGGAAGAATGAAAACAGGGAGTGGGAAGAAGAAAATAATGAGCTATTAAAGATACAGTCTTGGTTGCTTTTCACAGTCAGTGAACTTCAAAAGGGTTTATTGGAAATGTTCTCATAAAACAACAAATGAAAGAAGACTTGCATGCCCATTTAGAAGAATTTCTAAAGCTGCTTTGTCCATTTTTCCTAGCCTGATTTTTATAGAATTACAGTATATCAAATGGAAGACTGTAAAGCAAGAATTTAGAAAGAACTTTAATTAGTAAATTGCCACCATTTGAAATAAAAACTTTATTAGATGCAGTCTCCAGAAGAAATGTTTATTAGGCTACTCCTCTTAGATTGGACTCAATATTTTGTCTAACAGAATGTGTTTAAATTATCTGCCTCTAGAAAAATTGACGCCATTTTTGTTTAAGAGTAAAATTTATTTCACGTTGATCTCAGTTGTTAGGAATTTTATGTTAGAAACCATATAAAAGGGATCTGACATTGCTGTTTTTAGGATACGTTTTTCTTCCAGTGTAACCTACAGCTCTGATGTTTTCTGTTGATCCCGTGGTGGCGAACCTATGGCACCCGTGGCACGCAGAGCCCTCTCTGTGGGCACGCGTGCCATCGCCCCAGTCCTAGGCCTTCAGCTGGGTTTTATAAAACTTTTTCGCTTTAGGTCTCCACTGCCATGTGCAAAAAAAAAAAAGGTTCAATCAATCAATCAATTTCAACTTCTCGCGGGAAAAAAAAAGATCTCGCAAAGTTGGAATTGATTGATTGAACTTTTTAGTCGCACCCAGTCTGCCGTTACCACCGCAGCCATGCCCACCCAATGGGCCACGCCCACCCAATGGGCCACGCCCACCCGGCACCGACAATACAGTACATAAGTGTGTTTTGGGTTGTAGTCTGGGCACTCGGTCTCTAAAAGGTTCGCCATCACTGTGTTGATCTCTCACATGTTAACCTACTTGGCTTTTTGAAATCAGCCAGGATTGCGTGACTGTAGGCACTACAAACCATGAGTAATAAGTTTATATTCAGGCTACTATGAAAGCCTTGTATATAGTTTTGATGATGGAATTAAGCTATTTTAGCAGCTTGGTTTTTTAAAAACTTTAAAAACATTTATGGCAGTTGGGATTATGTTGATAGGATTAAAAATGCATCGTGAATGGATTCTTAATTCTCAGATGCCAAAGTAATAGTTGGAAAATATTTCTTGATTTCTTGATTAGAGATGGGGCCTGGTGCTCTGCATGGTTTTCCCTGCCCCATCTCCTCGAGAACTAGCAAAAGCAGAATTATCCTAGTTCTGTGATAATGTTAAACTATTGTGTATAAATCTTTTAAAATAAAGTTATGAGAAGGAATAAATGTTAATATCATATGTACCACAACAATTATAAATTGAAATAATACCACAAATCACTGCTGCTTTGACAATATTGTTATATATTATACTATATTGTTATATCAGTTATACCTGTAAAATTTTATGCTTTCTCTAGAGTTCAAAGAGTGTTTTTATAATCATAATACATATATTAAAATAGGAGCCTTGGTTATTTTTTAACTATGGGTGTAAAAATTAAAGAGCCAATTCGGTTAATGATTAAGTTATTGGACTAGGGCAGTGATGGCGAACCTTTTAGAGACCGAGTGCCCAAACTGCAACCCAAACCCCACTTATTTATTGTCAGGTGCCGAATGGGCATGGCCCACTGGGTGGGTGTGGCCTACTGGGTGGGCATGGCCAGCTCGACGTCACTTGTGTCAGGGGCACTTATGCAGGCCTGGGAAGGACTGGGGCGGATCTGACGGTCTCCGGCGAAGGGGGGATGGGACCAGGGCGAGCGCTGGGGCATGGTCCACTGGAGGAGCCTCACTGAGCCTCAGGACATGCAGGGGGCCCTTGGACGGTGGCAGGGACTGCCTAGACCCCTGGGCAGCGGAGGTCAAGTGCTCAGCCTGGCCTTTGAGCTCCCATGGCACCACGAACCCACAGCCCTGCCTAGCCTAGCTGCACTTCCCCGAGGGGGTACCCAGCTGTGTTTACCTCCTCAATGCTACTGCTTCTGTGCTCGCTCTCCTTGGCCAGGTTGCTTATGGTGAGTGCAGGAGAGCAAAGTGCGTGGGTCATAAGGAGGCTCACTCCCTCTCCATGCGAGGAGAGCTGGCTTTGTAACCAAAGCATCCTCAGCAATAGGATGGGAGATCACCAGGAGATGGTGAAAGGGCAACAGGGCTGCTGGTGGCCAAGTGTTAAGGCAAGACTTCCCTCAGACCCTCCCTCCCTCTTATTCCATTCTCCTTCCCTCCCCTCCCTCCCTCCCTGCCTCTCCTCCTTCCCTGTCTCCCTCCCTTTATTCCCATCTCCTTCTTTCCTTCCCTTCTTTCTTCCTGTTTCCTTCCTTCCCTCCCTCCCTCCCTCTCTCTGTGCCTAGGAAGTGACGAGGGGAGGGGGAGAGGTTGGCAGCACTTCTCTCAAAGAAAAAGAGTTGGAAGAGACCTGGCGGACCCTGGATGCGGTGAGTGGCCCTGCGGGCAAGTGGGGTGGGGGTGGAGCGGGGGCAGGCAGGGGGTGCAGCAAGGGCGGGGCCAGTTTTTGGGCACTCGGTCTCTAAAAGGTTCACCTGCTCAAGCAAGGGACATATACCATTCCAGACAATGGAATATCCAATCTCTACTTAAAAGCCTCCAGTGATGGAGCAACCACAACATCTGAAGGCCAGCCTTTTCACTGCTTAGTTGTTTTCACAAGTCCTTAGTTCTAGGCTGGTTTTCTTCTTGATTAGTTTCCATCTATTATTTGCCTTCTGATGCTTTGGAACAGTGATGGTGAACCTTTTAGAGACCGAGTGCCCAAAAACTGGCCCCGCCCCTGATCTGTGTGTGTGTGTGTGTGTGTGTGTGTGACAGAGAGAGAGAGATCCCCTTTTTGTAAGTTTGCTTACTCTGCAACGCTTTCCTTTCCCCACACTTTTGCTTCCCTGCTGGCTCTCTCTCTCTCTCACACACACACAAACTCTCTCTGCTTTCTCCCCCTTCTCGCCCTTTTCCTCCAGCTGCACCTGAATGGAGTGGGAGGAGGTAAAAAAAAAAGAGAAGGGGGAAGCTCCTCTTTTTTGTAACCCTTCCTGCTTTCTCCTCCTTCTCACCCTTTCTCTCCAGCTGCCACATGTTGCCGGCCACCAGCAGTTTCAGGCTGCGGCTCTGCATGACTGCTGCATTCCCCTCTCCGGCCCTACAACGTGGCAGAGAGGGCGAATGGGAGCCGGCTGATGCTCGGCTTGTGCCACTGCACACTCCCATCTCCGCGCCTTTCATCCCACAGGCCGGGTGTGCCCTGGGGCGCCAAGCTTACAGAACGCCAAGGCCCAAGCAAGGAAAGGCGTGGTGCAGCAAACCAGAGCCGGAAGAGGAGAGGCCCGGCAAAGCGGGGAATGGACGGGTGTGACGGGCGAGGCTGGGAGGGGTGGGGCAGGGCGGGCTTCGGCAGGTGTCTGGCAGGGGGAGGGAAGCAGCTGGTCTACCACCATGCTAGTGCTGCCGCATTGCTTCACCCCATGCACAGGCCCTGTCCCGCCCCACCCCTTGCACGGAGCGCCCTGCTCTTGCCGCTCCACTCCACCCCCACGCGGCACCTTCTTTCCAGCTCCAACGCGTCACTTCCTCCGCCGCTATGTGGGACTAAAAATAAAGTTCAATCAATTCCAACTTTGCGAGATCTTTTTTTTCCTCTGAGAAGTTGAAATTGTTTGATTGATTGAACTTTTTTTTTTTTTTTGCACACGGCGGCGGAGGCCTAAAGCGAAAACATTTTATAAAACCCAGCTTAAAAAGCCACTTGCCCAGGGAGATTTTGATGCAGGTTGCTCATGGACGGGGTTGAAGGCCTAGGACTGGGGCGACGATGCGCGTGCCCACAGAGAGGGCTCTGCATGCCGCCTGTGGCACGTGTGCCATAGATTCGGTACCACAGGACTAGTGGTAGGAAACCCTGGATTTTAGTGCTGCTTTAGTATGGGAAACCAAATGGGAGGCTTTGAGACATTCATTCTCTCTTAGCCTTCTAGGAAGAGGGCAATGTAAACTGCTTTTGAAAACATTGTCAAAAAATTGCATGGACTTTTCCATATAGTCACCAGGAATCAAGACTGACAAAGACACACACATGGTGCAAGATCATTGTTATTTTTTTAAAGAAGAATATGGTTTCAGTTAGGTTTAGCCAGCCATATATATTATACACAATTGTGTGGTGGGATCTGGTACTGAGTTGGGAAGTGAAACTGCTGACTAACCTTGAATCACTTGTGGAGAGGAAGCGGCTAAAGGGAGATTCTCCTTAAAACTTGTATCAGTATTTATCTAGTAGCTATGTAGTGTGTGCTTTAGTCTGGTGAGATTCTTGTGAGCAATAATAAACATTCCACTCTGATCAGCTCATTGTGTTTTTTCTGGTTCCTTGTGCCTGGCAAATTGTTTGCAATAAGTAGGATTTCTAATGGCTAGTGTTCACAACATCTGGAGTAGTAGAATTCTAATCTATGAAATCTTATATGCTAAGGTTAGGTTTAGGATTACTATTTGGTTACTAAAATAAATCATGATGATTTATTTTTGCAATAGCCTGCTAACATGCTGTCTGTTTGACAAAATGTGATAATAGAAGAGACAGGTAGACAAGAAAGGAAGTGGCAGTGGACTTGAAAGTTACAGATGTAAGAATTATGGAAACGAAGGAATATGTATCACACAGAAATACATTTCTTGCTTGAAGTATGCTGATTAAATGGCACTCACCTTGGATACAGAGACCCACATCAATTCTACCAGCATTTCAAGATTCAAATTCTGAAGCTGCCAGTTAGGAAATTTCTCAGTGAGAGGCAGGAGACCAAGAGTTCCAACAGAGATACTAGGATAAAGTTACAGTAGTACTGTAGACTGCTGTGAATCAGAGTGGTTCTAATTAACGGACAGGTGGGCCAGGCATACATCTAGCTCAGTGGTTCTCAACCTGTGGGTCGGGACCCCATTTGGGGTCGATCGACCATTTCATGGGGGTCGCCAAGCAAGGCTGTCTGCCATTTTTTTTGTCTGCCATTTTTTTCCCCCTTTTCCGGCGGGTGCCTTACCTCCCTTGGGCTGAGCCAGCTGGTGGTCGGCCTGCTCCGTCTCTGCCGCTTGCCAGCTACGCCTCAGCCAGCGCAGGGGGCGGAACCACGCATGCGTGGCACTCCCGGGCAGGGAAAGTCCTCGACTTACGACCGGTTTAGTCCTCGACTTACGACCGGTTTAGTCCTCGACTTATGACTGGTTGGGGTCACGGCATTAAAAAGGTTGAGAACCACTGATCTAGCTAATGTAATTCTTGTAATATAAATCTTAAAGTATAGAATCTGTTCTGAATACAATAGGCTTTAAATGTAATTTTTAAAGATAAAATAAGCTGCAGTTCAACATCACAGAATTGGCACAACTGATGTTAGAATTAAATTTAAATTGATGCCCAGAAATGTTCGGATAGTAGTTTTGATAAAATTAATCATCTGTATACATCTCTATAAAAGGCAATACTATGTTTTCTCATTGATTATCCAACAAGTATTATTAACAAACATTGTCTAAATAAAGATACTAAGTATTCAGTATGAGAAAATGAAAAACTGGTATCATAGTTCCTGCAGTTTATAAAAAGTAAGGGACATTGAACCTAATCTTAACTAATTTCTGAGCTTCTCAGATCATAAAATCACTAATAATGGAATGTATAAAATGTATAATTAGTAACTTAAGGACTGAATTTGTTCTGTTTGATTTTGTTCTGTTTGATTTTGAGAAGTCATGACCCATGTTATCCTAATTTAAATCTCTCTCTCTCTCTCTCTTATTTCAAATAAATAATTAGAAATTATTCTAAATTAGATTTCTTGGGCTTTTATGTTAAAAATTGCTCTTCTGTGTTTGGATTTCTGTTCATTATGAAGTAAAACTGAAATTATATTGTAGTTTGAAGATCAGCATATTTGGTTTTGCTTTGTTTGTATCTCAGGCATATTGCAGCATCCAGATGGCACTGTTCTCAAACAATTGCAGCCACCTCCTCGAGGACCCAGAGAACTAGACTTCTACAATAAGGTAAAATAATTCATTTCCTAAAACAACTGGAAGCAATGACATTTTTTTGTAGAATTGAACAACCCATTTTGTGTACTATCCTTGTGAACATGTCTTGCATTTTACTTTTCCATTATTCTAAATTGTATAATGGTTCTGAAAGCTTTAAATTTTTGGCCTAGTGCATTTAACTGTTGTATGTCTCCATTCTTGATGTAATCACATTTTCCAACGCTGATCGGAATACCATCTTGTCTTGGGAATTTATTTGCCATCTTGGGATAACAAAGGGTGTGTTGTTAAAAGTATTGCTGTTTTAAAACAATTTCTTGAAATTTTTCTGTATTACTTTTGTTGTTTAGAGATTATGGCATTATTTTTTTACCACTTTTCCTTCTGAGAGAACCCAGAATATAGATCACAATAATTCAAGAATCCATAGAACTATTCATAAAGACGATAATAATTAAATCAAAACTAATTTAATAATAGTAGTAGTAGTAGTAGTAGTAATAGTAGTAGTAGTAGTAGTAGTAAAGTTGGAAGGGACCTTGGAGGTCATCTAGTCCAACCCCTTGCTCAGGCAGGAAACCCTATACCATTTCGGACAAATGGCTGTCCAGTCTCTTCTTAAAAACTTCCAGTGTTGGAGCATTCACCGCTTCTGGAGGCAGGTTGTTCCACTGGTTAATTGTTCTAACTGTCAGGAAGTTTCTCCTTAGTTCTAGGTTGCTTCTCTCCTTGATTAGTTTCCACCCGTTGCTTCTTGTCCTNTAGCCTCCAGTCCCCTAATCATCTTTGTTGCTCTTCTCTGTACTCTTTCTAGAGTCTCAACATCTTTTTTACATCGCAGTGACCAAAACTGGATGCAGTATTCCAAGTGTGGCCTTACCAAGGCATTGTAAAGTGGTATTAACACTTCACGTGATCTTGATTCTATCCCTCTGTTAATGCAGCCTAGCACTGTGTTGGCTTTTCTGGCAGCTGCAGCGCACTGCTGGCTCATATTTAGGTGATTGTCCACTAGGACTCCGAGGTCCCTCTCACAGTTACTACTATTGAGCAAGGTACCCCCTATACTATACCTGTGCATTTGGTTTTTCTTGCCTAAATGTAGAACCTTGCTTTCTCCAGTACAGGAGATGGAGAATTCACCAATGGGTTTTCACTGTCTGCCTGCTCTTGAGACCAAGTAGCCAAACTTGCCACACCCCTCTTGCTAGTAGACCCAGTCTTAACTTGGTCTCTGCTCTTAGAAGACTTATTTGACTTGGCTCTCATCTCAGCAGGTTAGATAAAGAAACACATTGGTGAATTCTCCCTTATTTCATTGGCAAATTTAAATTAATCTTCCCTTAATATTTCCCCACCATTGCTGAGATCAATTCTGATCTCAAAACCTTTTAAAAGGGTGGGGTGTGTGTGTGGGTGGGGGGGAAATTTTCCTGCCTTTCCCAGGGCCCTGGGTGGGGGGGGGTGTTGAAGGCATCAGCAGAGACTGCTTGCTGCGCCTTCTCCCCAGCCTCCCCAGCTTTCAGCCTCACATTTGGGGCAAATTGCAGCCTCCTGACTCGGATTTAAGCCTGAATCCGGATCGTCGGAGGCTGTATAAGCAGCCCAGAGCCCTTGCAGACGCCATTTTGGCTGCCTAAACTCCGGTTGCAAGTCCAAACAACCGGTGGCTGTTGGGGGCTAATTTGGCCACCAATTAATGTTAAAAGCTGTTCTGCTTCCCTGGGGAGCTCAGGTCCCCACGCTGAGGCCGCGGAACGGTTTAATTACTGTCTAAAAGTTGCGGCCGCCATTTTGAATAAATTAAAAAAAATTATTTTTTTAAAAAAATAAAATAAATCAACAGTGTGGGGGGGAGATATTAATACCTGGCTGCAAATAGCATCCCAGCTAGGCAGCAGGACCCCTTAATTTCTCCATTTAGTGCTCCTGGCTCGAGTACTTAAAGCTCATTACAGCAGGGGCAGCCATCTTGTACTCCACGTGGAGTCCTATTCGGGCCTATCAGGCCTAGCAGCAGTGTTGAAGGCAAAGGGGGAGGAAATCAC
>NW_015386514.1:1130500-1131630 GCF_001527695.2 Protobothrops mucrosquamatus | reverse complement strand
CTCGTCGGAGTCCGATACACCTGGCTCCTGGCTGATCCCAGAAGCACCTGGCTCCTGGCCAATCCCAGAAGCACCGGGCTCCTGGCCAATCCCAGAAACACCGGGCTCCTGGCCAATCCCAGAAACACCGGGCTCCTGGCCAAACTCCTCGCTGTCGGAAGGCACCGAAGGCTGCACCAGAGGGGAAGGGCCTGGAGAGAGAGGCCTAGCCATCTCCTCTCCGTCATGTTCAGAGCCTTCCTCCTCTGATGAGAGGGACCCACCGGACGGAGCCACAACAGCTCTGTCCATCCCGATCAGGAGGCCTCCACCTCGGCCATGCCACAATACGAACTGCCTATAGAGATCCCGGCACCCCAGGAACCTGTCTCTCCCGGCCAGTCCTCCATGAGTGGGTATTCCTCCCCTCAAGCGGAGGAGCATCCAGAAATCACTCTGTCAGAGGATGAGGAACTCCCCCCTGAGCCCTCTCCTTCAGGGGGTCTCTTTAATTCCAATCTATTCCTCACCATACTACGTAAGGCCACCATTACTGCCAATCTAGGGGCGGAACAGTTCCCTCAGCCGCAGATGGCGTCGGACAACTCACCCAGACCAATATTTGTTCAAAAGGTGGCTACTGAACATCATGTGCCGTGTCCTTCTATGTTTCTGACGGGGATTAAGAAACCATGGGAATCTCCCTCTTCTTTTCCCTCGGTGAGTGGCATGGACAAAAGAATGTTCAGTACCTCCAAGGATCTGTCTGATGCTCTGGAGGTCCCCAAGGTGGATGAAGCCTGGACCCCCCTGGTTTCCCAAACTGCCATTGCTGGGGACCTATCGGAGGCATTGAAGGCTGATGACAAGAGGTGGGAACAAATATTCTGCAAAACGCATCAGTCGACGGCATGGGCCATTAAAACGGCCACTTGCGCTTCATTCTTTGTCCGGACCACCCTACTATGGTTGCAACAACTTCAAGCCAGAGTCCCTATTGAGGACATTCGGACTCATCAGGACCTGGCAAAAATGGTAGCAGCCACGGAGTATGCTGCGGACGCCACTCTCCAATCGGCCATTTTCTCTTCCAGGTCCATCGCATCCAATATAATTTCTAGAAGGATGTTGTGGTTAAAGCACTGGCAGGC
>NW_015386514.1:1124577-1127788 GCF_001527695.2 Protobothrops mucrosquamatus | reverse complement strand
ATACACTGGACGTTCGCAGGGCATTGAGGCGTTACCTCAAACGTACGGAGCCTTTCCGTAGATCGGAAGCACTCTTTGTATCCTTCCGGTCGGCTACCATGGGACAGAAAGTTTCAGCGGGCACCATTGGCAGGTGGATCCGCAATTGTATCACGGAAGCGTACCAGTCTCTTTCTCTACCGCCTCCGAGTCATCTTACGGCCCATTCCACTCGCAGTGCTGCAACCTCTGCGACTTGGGCCACTCAGGCGTCCATCGAGGAGATTTGCAGAGCTGCGACATGGTCTTCGCCATCTCCATTTGTGCGCCACTACAAGATCGACCGTTTTGCTTCGACGGACGCCTCCTTTGGTAGGAGGGTCCTTCAGCAAGTAGTCTCTGTGAACCCCGATCCGGCCTTATCTGTTTCCCCCCCATCGGGACAGTAGGGCTTTGGTATGTCCCATTGGTGAATTCTCCATCTCCTGTACTGGAGAAGGGGCGTTGTCTTACCTGAACGCCTTTTCTCAGTACGGAGATGGAGAATTCACACCCTCCCTGAGGTCAGATAGGCCGTTCTAGGGAATTAAGAGCTAATGTCAAGTTCATCTGCAGCCGCTTTGCCCTCGTTAAGACTGGATCTACTAGCAAGAGGGGCGTGGCAAGTTTGGCTACTTGGTCTCAAGAGCAGGCAGACAGTGAAAACCCATTGGTGAATTCTCCATCTCCGTACTGAGAAAAGGCGTTCAGGTAAGACAACGCCCCTTTTTCACCATTGAATTTCATTTTATTAGATAGTGCCCAGTGTTCAAGTCTGTCCAGATCCTTCTGTATCTTAAGCCTGTCTTCTGGAGTGTTGGCTATTCCTGCCAGCTTGGTGTCGTCTGCAAATTTGATGAGTTCCCCATCTATCCCCTCGTCCAAATAGTTGATGAAGATGTTGAAGAACACTGGGCCCAGAACAGAGCCCTGGGGCACCCCACTACACACTTCCCTCCATGTAGATGCGGTTCCATTGAGGACCACTCGCTGAGTGCGGCCGGTCAGCCAGCTACGGATCCATCTGGTGGTGATGATGTCTACCCCACATTTTTCTATAGTATAACTATATAGTTAATATAGTAACAAATCATTTATCATCAATAAAATTGTTCTTAGTCTACTGCTTCTGTTTAGAAAGCATAGATAACCCTTCTTTATTTAGACAAGTATTTGTAAAGGCTTAACAAGAATTTATTTTAATTACACATATAAACTATAGTTATAATTTCTGTGTATGTCAGAGTTGAACCAATATGTGACATATAAAAATCAAATTTAGATGTTGAAAACTATTTACAGAATCTGTTATGTATCTGTTAGGTATTCCCTATACTAGAGAGTGTTTAGAATGAAAACCTACATACTGGAAAGAAAAAAATTATCAATGATATGAATCATTAATCACATTTCAAAATCACATTTTAAAAAATTAAACATTGTCAGAAGTATTCATGGCTGTGTCATATGTTTACATAGCAGTTATTCACCATGATAATTTAATCATGATTTTGTTGTTGGAGTGATTTATAATGTTCATATCCTTTTATAATAACATTTTTAAAAGGTATGTTTAGACATTTGAATGTAAGGTAAAGGTGATTCTGTGGTAGAGGCTAGTTTAATTTTAGTTAAACATTCATGTTCACCTATTATCCCAAAATCATAAAATCAGAAAGTCTATAAGCAACTGTGCTTGAAGTTGTTCGACCCCGTCTTCGACCCCTAACCAATATTTAAAACATAAATACTTTTTTTTTAGAAAAAAGAATGTAAAATCCTTGCTGAGTTGGAGAGAGTACATAAGGTGTCTTCCACTGGAATTATCTAGAGTAACAATAGTATGAACTTAGAAAGAACTGTAAACAGTTAATTACTGTAGAAGTTCTTGAACAGCTTGCTCTGAAACATTCAGTTCCTTGTTTAAACCAGTTCATAATTCAATTCCCTTTTCAAACCAAAATCAGTCTGCAGCTGACCCATTTAGGATGATTTTTGTGCAACAAAGTTTGTTTTCTAGACATGCTGATTAGAATCTGCAATTTCTGTAGTAAAATAATTTGATTCTCAATGTACTTCTGCAGATTAAGAGTTTGGAGAGGAAATGATTTTGAAATGAATAAAATAATTTATGTTATAAGCAGTCTAAAACTTCAAGCTATCAGGGTTCTAAAATTAACTTGCTAACAAACTTAATCTCTTTCCTAATTTATATAAGAATAATATAAGCCAATCTATATTCTGTCTGCTTTTTGTCATCTGATTAGTTACATTTTCTATCAAAAGAATTGAAAAGTTTTGTTCAATACTTTTCAGATAGCTTTCCGAGGGGTATATGGTTATTGCAACAGAATTTATTTTTAGGTGTTTATACAAATAAAAATGTTTAAAGATTTGACTAAACATCTTCCTCGTACACAATTTTGTCACAATTTAATACTTAGTGGGTTCCTATACTTTATTTGTCTTTATTGCCGGCCAGTTGTATGGAGCCTATAAAGCTATTTAAGCTATTTTGGTTAGTTATATTTCAGAAGTCCTTCAGGGAATGGTTCTCAACCTGTGGTCTGCGGACCCCTGGGAGGCCACAATGTCGTCACAGGGTGTCCAAGAAGGCTTGAAGAAATGTTATGATTTAAACCTTAAGTCTTGGGTGTGCATGGCCAATTGGCATGGTCTTTGGCCACAAAACATATTTAAAGGGGATCTGTGATGAGGAAAAGCTTGAGAATCACGGTCCTAGGAAGTTGGATGCCTAGACTGTGACAAAAACTGATTTTTTAAAATAATAAAATATAAAATCTGGATTTTTGATAGGGATAGATAGGTTAGCAACTCATTGATTGTCTATATCTATATTGTTCATACTGGAGGTAACCCTCATTTTTACTCCTATAAATTTGGTATTTATATAAAGTAAGCTTCAAATGTCCAAAGTTGCTATCATAGCAGAAAAGTAGATAAACTATTATAGGATCCAATGTATTTCATTAACAGGGCGTGCTGATTGTATACCTGGCTCCCCGCTATGTATCAGCAGCCCTACCCGAGCTTCTCAGTGTGATAGCCGAGATGGCGATTGAGACCCCCAGACTGTTAGTCATGGGGGATTTCAATCTGCCATCGGTAGGTGAAGCATCTGAGGTGGCTCGGGAGTTCATGGCCTCCATGACGGCCATGGACCTGACCCAAT
>NW_015386514.1:1121473-1122850 GCF_001527695.2 Protobothrops mucrosquamatus | reverse complement strand
CCGTGTCCCTCCTGGCTGGTACTGGCCTCCCGGGAGGTTACACGAGGCTGGCTCCAGGGAATCGTCAACGCTTCTTTGAGTGAGGGGTTCTTGCCGGCCGCCTTGAAAGAGGCGGTGGTGAGGCCCCTCCTCAAGAAGCCCTCCCTGGACCCGGCTGTTTTGGCCAACTACCGTCCTGTCTCCAACCTTCGCTTTCTTGAGAAAGTTGTTGAGAGTGTGGTGGCACGACAGCTCCCTCAGCACCTGGAAGAAACTCTATCTAGACTCACGCCAGTCCGGCTTCTGGCCTGGGCACAGCACGGAAACGGCATTGGTCGCGTTGGTTGATGATCTCTGGAGGGCTCGGGATAGAGGCTGTTCCTCTATCCTGGTCCTGCTAGACCTCTCAGCGGCTTTTGATACCATCGACCATGGTATCTTGTTGCACCGGTTAGGGGAGTTGGGGTTGGGGGGCACCGTTTTACGGTGGTTCTCCTACCTCTCAGACCGGTCGCAATTTGTGTTGGCAGGGGGGCAGAGGTCGACCTCGAGGCACCTCACTTGTGGGGTACCACAGGGGTCGGTCCTCTCGCCTCTCCTGTTCAACATTTATATGAAGCCACTGGGTGAGATCATCCGTGGTTTCAGGGTGGAGTTTCATCAGTACGCAGATGACACCCAGCTGTACATCTCCACCCCGGACCACCCCAACGATGCCGCGGAAGTGATGTCCCAGTGCCTGGAGGCCGTGCGAGTCTGGATGGGGAGGAACAGGCTTCGACTCAACCCGTCCAAGACCGAGTGGCTGTGGTTTCCGGCGTCACATCATAGCCAGTTGGCTCCATCTCTGGCTATCGGGGGCGAGTCATTAGCCCCCACGGAGAGGGCCTGCAACCTGGGCATCCTCCTGGATGCTCGGCTGTCTTTAGACAATCATGTGACGGCCGTGGCCAGGGGGGCTTTTCATCAGGTTCGCCTGATACGCCAGTTGCGCCCCTTTCTGGATCGGGACGCCCTACGCATGGTCACTCAAGCCCTCGTCGTTTCCCGCCTGGACTATTGCAATGCTCTCTACATGGGGCTCTCCTTGAGGTGCACCTGGAGGCTCCAGCTAGTTCAGAATGCGGCCGCGCGGGGGATTTTGGGGGCCTCTAGATACTCCCATGTAACACCTCTCCTGCGCGAGCTGCACTGGCTGTCGGTGGCCTTCCGGGTGCGCTTCAAGGTGTTAGTAACAACTTTTAAAGCGCTCCATGGCAATGGACCTAGGTATTTGCAAGACCGCCTCCTACCAAATATCTCCCTTCGACCAGTCCGCTCCCACAGAGAGGGCCTCCTTAGGGTGCCGTCGGCCAGTCAATGCCGGCTGGCGACCCCCAGGGGGAGAGCCTTCTCTGT
>NW_015386514.1:1116161-1119457 GCF_001527695.2 Protobothrops mucrosquamatus | reverse complement strand
CCGAGCCTTGAAAACCCATCTATTCCATGCGGCCGGCCTGGCGTAGTTTTGATTGGGCTTTGCTAGGGGTTTTATATGGGGTATTTTAGAGCAGGCTTTTTATTCAATATTTATTGTGATTTTTATTATTGCCTGTTCACCACCCTGAGTCCCGTAAGGGAGATAGGGCGGTATATAAATTTAAATAATAAATAAATAAATAAATAATTTATTTTATTTCAGGTATTTGCTGATGGATGTGAAGACTCTGTGTTTCTTGAACTACAAAAATATTTGCCAAAATATTATGGAACCTGGTCATTGCCTACTGCACCTAATGGTACTATTGCTATATTCAGTGTGCTAGACATGAATTTGATGGAAATTACTGTGGAGGGTCTTCTTAAATTCTATCATATAGAACTTTGTGGAAAAAATATTTCAGAGCTGATGTACTTAATTAAGTCCACTTCCGGTCACCACGATTCAGAAAAGATGCTGAAACCCTAGAAAGAGTGCAGAGAAGAACAACAGAGATGATAAGGAATCTGGAGTCTAAATCATATGATGTACAGCTAAGGGAACTAGTTATGTTTAGTTAATGAAGAGAAGGTTTAGGGGAGACACGATAGCAGTCTTCTAATACTTGAAGGACTGTCATAAGAAGAGGGTGTTGATTTATTTTCCATAGCACCTGACGGCAGGACAAGAAGAATGGGTGCAAGCTTGTCAGAGGGAGATTCAACCTGGAAATAAGAGCAATTTCCTGACAGTGAGAGCAATTTGTCAGTAGAATAGCTTGCCCTTCTGAGTTGTGGGTGCTCCATTACTGAGTTGTCTATGGAGATTCTCAGTCATTACTGGAGGTTTTCAAGAAAAGATTGGACAATCATTTGATTGGGATGGTATAAAGACTCCTGTCTTAGGCAGGGGATAGATTAGAAGACCTCCAAGGTCCCTTCCAGTCCTATGATTCTGTGAGGGGAAGATTGGGTAAATAAATCCGAGGCTCATGAATCAATAAGTGTTCCTGATCTCTTATCATGATTGTAAAACCAGAAGCCCTGCCCACCTCACTCAGAATTTCTGTTAGAAAAATAATTTCTCTTGTTTCCCTAATGATCTTAATCATTTTTAAATATAAAATCTGTAGTGCTATGGTTAATATTAAGCAAGATTTGAAATTAGTTGCAAATTTTGATTAAGGGGAACGATGGTTAGACATAACTATTGCTAAAACTGATAGAGAAAAGGAGTATGATTGATAGTTAACATTAAGAGTTTTCATTCATGAACTGAAGAAATATTGGGCTTTTGGCCTTCCTTTCCAAGACATTGAATAATTAATAGCCTGGTATGATAGCTGTGGTGTATGGAAATCACAATTTTTTCCAGATACCGACAAAGCTGAGTTATCCTTAATTGTTTACAGATTTGTACCTGAAACTGGAAGATGTGACACACAGGTTTAAGAAACCATGCATAATGGATGTAAAAATAGGCCAGAAAAGCTATGATCCATATGCTTCAGAAGAGAAGATAAAGCAACAAATCAGCAAATACCCACTAATGGAAGAGATTGGGTTTTTGGTGCTTGGCATGAGGGTAAGCTGTCTCTTGGATTTTAATTAGAGTGTGCCCTTGAAGAGATGTGTGCAACATAAGCTTGTTCCAGATGGGTTTTTTTCTTACAAAGAGAATTAAGGATTGGTTTGGAGTTCATATATTTTCCTTATATACAGCTTTCACATAAGCAGGAAATATTTCCTGTTTTCATCATTACAGATAGCCCTCAAGTTATGACCAAATGTTTAATGGTTGTTTGCAATTACGACAGCCTCATAAAGGATGTTTTACCGCCTGTAAAGATTTCTGGCTATTGTAAAATGTCACATTGCCCCCTCTGATCATGTGATTGTGATCTAGGTCTTGACAACCTGATTGCACTCATGACCAGTTGCCAAGTGCCCCACAATCATGTTATTGCCATTTGCAGTTCTCTCTGCCGGCTTCCCCAGAAAGCTAATGGGGAAGCTGGGAGGGGCAAGTTGCAAGCTGCTCGCACTTGCGGTGCAGCTGAGATTCCCCCCCCCAAGTACAGGCAGTTGTATTTCTCCTTCCTGCCAGAGGAGTTAATCTCCCTTCTGTATATGAAAGAGAACTGCTCCAGCAGCTGCAGGAACAGAGCTGGGATCTTTGAGACCTGAGCTCCATTTCTGCAGCCTATGATGGAGTTTCCTGCTGTGCATGGCGGGGAGGGAACTTCTTTGAAGTGTTGCAGAAATGGAGCTCTGATCCCAAAGATCCGAGCTCCATTTCTGCAACCCACCAGAGTACTTCCAGTGGTGGGATTCAGCCGGTTCGCACCGGTAGCTCAACTTTTTTGAGTTCGGAGAACCAGCTGGAGGAGGCCTCCCAGGCCTAGAACAGCCCGCTGGACGTGCGTGGATGCCACTTCTGGAAGTCCGTTCTAGACCTTGGACGCATAGGCCTGCATCCACTCAGAGAACTGGTTGTTCAGGTATTTGAATCCCACCACTGAGTAGTTCCCTTCCATGTTCCAGAGGGACTGGTGGGATGGAGAAACAAAGCTCCAAACCCAAAGATCCTAGTTCCGTTCTGCAGCCATTAGTATTCTAGGATCTTTGTGGTTACCTTTTAATTATTTGAGTGGAATACTATATAGGTACTACTGTATAAGCCAGAAAATAAACTAGATAGTTTGTTTCTCCTCAATGGAGAAACATTGAGGAAGAATAAATACATCCCTGTTGAAGACTGGCATAGATTTTATATGATTAAAATCTGTAGGTTCTCTTACTATATAGATACATACTTTGTGAGAGATTTATATTTGTTATCATTTCATGCACCTTCAAGGTGTTTACAGTAGCAACATTATTGTTATCTAAAGGGCTTTGGTAAGTTACAACCAAACGCCTAGAGAGCAGTTGGAGGGCTAGACACCTAGAGAGCAGTTGGAGGGCTAGCCGAACCGAATCCGACCGAACACAGGTAAGGATACATGTTAGATCCTACCTTGTGGCGATGAGGGTGGCGAGGTCTAATTACTATTCCACCCTCATTGCGTCATCAGATAACCGCCCGGCCTCCCTCTTCAGGGTGACCCGCTCTCTCCTTCAATTGAGGGAGGGGGGGGATCCCCTGGAGGGGAGGGCCGAGGACTTTGCGCAATATCTGTATGACAAAGTCGCTCGGATCCGAGAAGGTCTGGACTCTGACTGGGTGGCCCCGGGGGAGGATACGGGAGCAGGTCTTGAGACTGTTGTATGGGAGGAGTTTGACTCTGTGGCTCC
>NW_015386514.1:1088698-1114869 GCF_001527695.2 Protobothrops mucrosquamatus | reverse complement strand
ATTATTATTATTATTATTATTATTATTATTATTATTATTATTATTATTATTATTATTATTATTATTATTATTATTGTAGAAAAATATTTTGGATTTTTTTAAAAACTACTTATTACATCAAAATTATGGCTGGACAAGAAAAATGACTCCACTTGGCAGATTGAAAAAGTGATGTTACTTCTTCTTCTTACTTACAAGTAATCCTTGTTTGGCTACCACAATTGTGACCAGCAACTCAGTCATTAAGCAAAATGGTCATTAAGTAAAACTGCAGCTGCTTACGATCTTACAGTACTTCAGTTTTCCTTTCTTTACACACCTGCAAAGGATTTAATTGTGACGACTGGATGTAAACTTTTCATCACTGTTGTAACTATGAATGGTCGTTAAACAAGGACTATCTGTATACAGAGAGTTATAATAAATATAGTTACCTTTTATTGAAACTGTTGAGTAAAGTTTTATATGCATGTACAGATATATGACAAGTCCTTAAATATAGCAATAGCAATAGCACTTAGATCAGAGGTGTCAAACTCAATTTCACTGAGGGCCGCATCAGCATTGCGGTTGCCTTGGGGGGGGGCTAGGTGAGTGTGGCCACAGTGGGTATGGCCTACTGGGTGGGCATGGATGGAGTGGGTGTGGCCAGCTCTACATCGTCCGCGTCAAGGGTGCCTGTGGGGGCCTGGGCAGGAGTGGGACAGATCTGAGGGTCTCTGGCAGAAAGGGGTGGGACCAGGCAAGTGCCAAGACATGGTCCACTGGAGGAACCTCACTGTTCCTCTCAGGCCATGCGAGGGGGGGCTGGATGGTGGCACGGGCTGCCCAGAGCCTTGGGCAGCAGAGGTCAAACGCCCAGCCTGGCCCTCGAGCACCCGCAGCACCAAGCCCAGCCCCACTTCCCCAAGGGAGCACCCAGCTGCACTTACCTCCTCTTCAAGGCTGCTGCTGCTGTGCTTCCTCTCCTTACCCAGGTTGCTCATGATGAGTACGAGGGCAAAATCAGAGGGAGGCCCATTCTCTCTCCATGGGAGGAGACCCAGCTTTATATCTGAAGCTTCCTTAGCAATAGGACGGGAGACCCCCAGGATAGGCCAGGAGGAGGGGGCAAGGGGATGGTGAAAGAGCAACAGGGCAGGACTAAGGCAGGACTTCCCTCAGACCCTCCCTCTCCTTCTTTCCCTCTTTCCTTTCTTCCTTCCTAAGTACAGAGTGGTGGGAAAATATTTGAGATGAGGGAGGGAGAAAAACAGGCAAGAAATGCAGCTGGGGAGGTGTCACCCTTCGTGAGGAATGAAGAAATGCACCATCGCCTGGAAGTGGCCAGCACATGGCCCTCACCTACTTCACATATCTGGCTTGGTGGACTCTGGGGGAGGGGATGCCATGAGCAGCATCAGAGTCAACATTACCTGCGCAATGCTGCCCAGCCCCCAGCCTGCCCGGTCTTGGCAGGCAGCGGGGTGCTCTCCTCACAGCGCCGAGAGGTTGAGCCGGGCAGTGCGAAGTTCACCAGCTTTGCACCTTGCTGCCTGCTGAAACTGGGCAGGCTGGGGGCTAGGCAGCATTGCACTTCTCATCAGATTCGCGCCACCCGGCCACCACAAAATTGTACATTGGCTCCCGGCCGGCCTGGGCCAGGGCCACGGCAACGGCCATTCCATCACTGTTGGCATCGCGGGCCACATGAAACCATTTTGCGGGCCGCATCCGGCCCCTGGGCCTTGTGTTTGACATGTCTGACTTAGACTTATATACCACTTCACAGTGCTTTACAGCCCTCTCTAAGTGGTTTACAGAGTCAGCATGTTGCCCCCCAACAATTTTACCCATCTCAGAAGGATGGAAGGCTGAGTCAACCTTGAGCCGGTCAGGATCGAACTCCTGGAGTGAGCAGTGAGTTAGCCTGTAGTACTGCATTCTAACCACTGCGCCACTATGGCTGTGGTGATTGTTTGGTGATCTGTGATTATTTTGCTGTTTATTTAAATGTATTTTGCTATTTAATTAATTATGAAAATGCATTTTATAAAAGCACAGAGTTTAAGCAAGAAATTTCTAGATTTTCTTTCTAAATGTTTTCTAGATTTTTTTTTTAAAAGTTGCTACTGTATATGGTTATATACATTTGTATTTTTGGTTTAGTTTCTAGAAATTTGAATGTACCAAATATTTATATTGTTCTCTGAATCAAATTTTGTTTTGCTATGATTTTTAGTTAATTTAGATTCTCAATAAAACATAAAGCTATCAATGTTCATAGGGCAATTGATTTGAAGGAATATGTCTGACAATTCCTCAATATTATACACAAAATATTCATTTGTATTCATTTGTTTCTTTGATTATACTATAAATAAAGCATTATGATACTTCTTTAAAAAATACCCTATTCTTGTGTTTTACAAAGATCTAACTAGATCTAACTTCTCAAATTCTTTCAGACTTCTGTGGTCTGAAGCAAAATGTTTTAATATAAGTGTAACATTAAGCTAGAATAAAAATTTAAAAAAAGTTTCAAGATATGAGCTAGACATTTCTCTTTTCTTTTTTAAAGGTTTATCATGTCCCTACTGGTAGCTATGAGACACAGAACCAGCATTATGGAAGAGGATTAACAAAAGAAACGATAAAAGATGGTAATCTTTGTATAAAAGCACTATATTAAACAAATGACTTTTTAAAAAGGAACAGTCAGGCTAGAGTTTGTGCTATGGACTTTGAACCATGTGTGCCTGGTAATTAAGAAAGTAGTTGTTGATAATATAACAGAATGTCAAATGAGACAAAGAAGTAGCATGTTTTTTTAACCAGAGTTGGTGCTGTTGTAAAATATAGTTGGAGACATTTTCCAGTAGTATTTATAGAAGGGATAAAGCTATTTTATGCACAAATCTCTTACTGTGAATGATGAGTAAAAAGACTGAGCATTAATATTGTGCTTTATATTGAGAACAATGTGGTATAGCACTTAAGGTGCTGGAGTTGGATTGACGAGGCCCATGTTCTAGTCATCCATTAGGCATACAAGTCATAGTTTAGGTGATTTTGCCTCAATCACTTATTCTTAGGACAAGAGTTGCAAAACATCTAAATACCAATCAGTATTGGACTAGCATGAGGCTCCAGAACCTTCTGGAAAAAGGCCTTCATTCTGTAGTATATGCTTTTTAAAGACATATGTGATTGAAGCAGCACATAAGCCTTAGTAATAAATAAATTACAGCATATCAGGAGAAAAGGTAGTTATAAATCTCTGAAGAATAAATTAGCTACCCATTCATTTATTTATCTAGATTTAGAAGCACAAATGCCAAATGACACTTTCTTTTACATAATTAAAAAGAAAGGATAACAAAAAAGAAAACTGGTGCAGCTGAACAAAGCATGTTTATCATGTTTTAAATGATAAAAAATCTGCCAGGCCTAGAGTAAAGTTAGGTTTTTAAAGACTTGTGGAAATCTTATAGGTTTGGAGCTGTGTGGAACTTGGGGGGAGGAGGGAATGCTGTTCTAGAGGGCAGGTGCTGTGGCAGAGAAGGCATGCTTCTGGGGTCCCACTAGATGACGTTGCTTGATAGAAGGTGCCCAGAATGCCTCCATTCTGTCTGATCTTCGCAATCTTTTATCTATGTTTTTTTTAAATATATATGGACTGCCAGTAAATAATGAATCCTGCAGATGGTCTGTCATTTATTGCTGTTCTAATTGATGGCAGTAAGAAAAAGTTTTTGAAACCTGTAAAATTATTTGCTCTCTTGTAGTGCTGTAACCTGAAATAAACAGAGCTGCACTTAGGCCCTATTATTTAGATACAGAGATTCTGGTTAAACAAAGAACACCCAGAAACAAATACTATGTCATATGTTTATTGAACTCATTGAACCGATGTTCACTGTCTTTGAATAAAAATGTGAAGTCCTCTAAGACTATGAACTTTTAAACAGTAAAAGTTGAATCAAATATTCCAATCAATAGATCATAATTAGAAGTGAATTTGAAGGCTTTCTTCAATTAAAAACAATCAACAAATCAACAAAAAGACAAGTAACTCTATCCAATACTGGGTTATGGAAGCAAACCATAATCTAATTATAAGAGGTCTTTGCCAAACTCAGAAAAGGGGCTGCTAATAGTTAGCAGACTGGAAAGGGCAACAATTTTTTTTGGCCACCCTCAATTTCTAGTCAGATTGACAGTATATAAATTGAGAAGTATAATACCATTTTTACCCTGCCAGGAATGGTTGCCCAACAAAAACCATCCCAAGAACAAGGTCTACAATAATTTGCATTATAAAGAAAACATTGAAAAAGAGTAGTATGCATGAGAAGATGGAATCATCTCTCCAGGAAACATTACTGTTCATTTCAGGTTTTCTGAAGACCACCTGGATGCCCCAGAGGCCGCACTATGGGCAGATAAACTGAATGGAAATTTTGGCATTAATAACACATTTTATGTTTGGAGAAAAAACATTGAATTCCAATAAAGGATTTCATCCTTTAGACAGTCACTCATGCCCTAGTTACCTCAAGATTTTCGCAGTGCACTTTATGTAAGATTGTTTTCAAATGGCTTGAAAACTTCAGCTGGGCCAGAACACAACAGTGCAGGCAATGAGGGGTATTCTTATGTGACACTTCTACTCTGTGAATTGCACTGGTTTCCTCTCTGCTTCTGGGTATGATTCAAAGTTCTCTTTATTACTTACAAAGCCCTCCATGACATAGGGCTAGCTTACCTGAGGGACTGCCTATCTCATTGTTTCTATCCAGCTTCTACAAGTCAAGTGTTGGGTCTCTTCAATAAGCAGTGTCATCTATTGGGACCCCAGAAGGGTATCTTGCAACACTTACCCCTTGGATTGAATTCTCCCTGAAATTTGCATGGCTCCACCATACTGATGTTTTAATTCAACACAGTGAATTAAAATAGTTCTGTGAGGAGGAATGAGGACAAAGTACCTTTAAACCATTGTGTGAGGTTGATGAGGACAAACAAGAAACATTTTGCAATAATTGCTGCTAAAGGAACTGCCACCAGTTAGTTTAAAACAAGGGTCTTCAAACTTGGCAACTTTAAGACTTGTGGACTTCAACTCCCAGAATTCCTCAGTCTAAAACAGGGATGTCAAACTGCTGGCCTGCAGGCCAGACGCGTCATCTGGAAGCCACGCCCATCCCATTGCCGGCAATGGCAAAACTGTCCTGATACATTGCACGGCATCACGTGACGTCACGAGTTTGACATGTCTGGTCTAAAACTTCACACTTTTCAAGCAGTGACTGAACTTTGGTTCAATGTATTCAGTAAGAACATATAATATTTACCCCAATTTTTGTTTATCTACTAAAACGACTCAACTAAAACTCAGATCACCTTGCAAGACACAAAGCTGCAAGGTTGTAGGTAATTCTAAAGAGTTCACTAATTCCTTTCACCACTGTATATAATTGAGTTGTGGAAACAGAAGTACATATGGTACCGTATACTTGGCAACTGTATGAACTTCTGATTATTTCAAACCTGTCATTTGTCCTTTCACCGTAAATTTCTGCAATTAATTTTGAAAACTAAAAATGCAAACTTAGGGCAGTAATACATATTGCTGAATTTTTGAAGTGCCAATTTAATCCTGAATTCTGTTAGATTATGATATTTGCCTGCTAATTGTTTTTGTTTCTTTTGTAGGTGTGGCTCGTTTTTTCTATAATGGATTCACTCTGAGAAAAGACGCTGTAGCTGTTAGTATTCAAAAGATTAAAGAAATCTTGCACTGGTTTGAGAGCCAGAAGCAACTTAACTTTTATGCAAGTTCTTTACTATTTGTCTATGACGGTTGGTCTCCGTGGTTAAATGATGGCTGTTTGGTTGAGAAGAACAAAGTAGCCAAGGACCAAGTGCCAAGTGATAGTACAGATAATACATTGGAATGCAACAACAATATTCATATCATCAATGCCTCAGAAATGGGGAAGGTAGAGACTTCAGATGGCAAAGATTTTTCTAAAACATATACTTTTCACAACAGGCACCAGAATCAGTTTTTGTTAAGAGACCATCTATGGAAGAGCAGTTCTTGCTTTTCACAAAAACATTTGAATGGAAATGTTATACCTCAGCTGGAAAAAGTTTTCAGCCAAATGCCCATGTCTCTTCCAGGAAATGAAGAAGTTGAAGTCCGGATGATAGATTTTGCTCATGTATTCCCTAGCGATATGCGAGATAAGGGCTACATTTATGGGCTGAAAAACTTAATTACTGTCCTTCAGAATATTTTAGATAACTAAATTTTTGCAGTGATTTTTACTGAGGGCCAAATATAATGAAAAGCAACAACATTTCTGCACTTGTGATCCTTGGTTTATATTGTTCTACATTTTCTTGTCTTTATACTTTTGGTAGAATTACCAGGTATTTTATAATGTTACTCAGGAAAATTATTCTGTAATTAGTAAAAGAAAAAGCTAATGAGATTTAACTGGTAGTTATAGGAATCTACAGTTAACAAACAAAGCCTATCTGATATTGGATATATCTTGCATTGGTTGAAATGACTTGAGTTATTTTACATACTTACATATTTTAATTGAAAAGCTGTCGTGCAGCCATAATGTTGAGCCATATCTCTCCTGGAATACTAGAAAATCATTAGAGAATACTAAAATCAAAATTTAACAGACTATTCAGGATAAGGTTGCATCCATTAAATTGAAATTTATATCGCTTTTATGAATTTACATTGTTTGCATAACTACATAATAGTTAAATGATGTCATTTGCAGTAAAATAATGTAGCAGAGAAATCTTTCATTTGACAGAAAAACTTGCATTGGAGTCTGAGCAAAAAGTTAGACGATTATATCAAAAGACCACCAAACTGGGGTCCATTAAATTAAGAGTTTACTGTATTATTCTTGAGTATTTGATATATTTTTAAAACTGGAGCTAATAATATTTTTAAGGAGTAGATATTTAAAATCTATTCTAGTGTAACTGATTTTTTTTTAGTGAGAGATAATCATGTTCTGCATTATTAAACTTGGGTAGAGGTGTTAATCTTTTCATGGCCAAATATTCTTACCATGTAATATGTAACATTCCCCTCTAAATTTATGAAATAGAAATGAGCCATCTAAAGAGAAGCTTGCGTTTTGGAGGTTCTATTAGAAAATGAATAATAAAATAGTTAATAAAAATAGTTTTAGTTATTGCAAAGGGGGTGCAGCGTGTAGTGTAATGTCTGAAGCTACTTTTTAAATAACTTCTTGGTATGAACAAATGGTATTCATTATACAGGTTTGGATTTGCAAATGGAATGATTGGATTTGCTTTGTAGAAGAAAGAGGAATATTGTAAAAAGCTCTTTTGGAGGAAAGGATAACAGAACAGTGATTTTCATTTAACTCTTTCCCCTATTTCATTCCTAAACAGTGTGGAAAGTGATGCTGGGGATTGTAGAGAAAAGGAGGAATTCATAACAATTGTCCTTACATTCATTTCCTTCAATTCAGTAGAACTTTGTGCTGATATGAATTCAATTTTTAAACTGGTAGATAGTTGACATTAAATAGCAGTAGTTTAAATTTTACATTTATATTTTATATTCCAAATGTGTTATATAAATCTCTATTAAGTAGTTTTGTTATAGGTTATAAAGAAAGCCTTAATATCAGATATTCAAAGGTAATATTAATTTAAGAGTGAAATCAAGAATTTGGTCTTCTGTCAGTAATTTAAGCCATATTGTTGAAAAATAATTGCTATGCAGAATTGTCCCAATCAGTTTTCTTGATCATTGGTAGCTTATTCTACTGTAGTTTCTCATTAACTGTTATCAGTTAATTTGGCTATATCTGTATATCTGCTGCAGCCTGGGAATGTTTCCATTGTAGGCCAGTTAAGAACATATAAGTTTACATCTTTCAGGCAATAACTTCTGTGCTTCATAGTATTTGTAGTGTAATTATTGTTTCGCTAATAGTTTAAGGTTCTGGAATAGTAAGTACTCGACATCAAATTTTCAAGTTTTGTAATTGAGTCATTATAAATATAGTTAATGTAAATTATTCTTTTTGGAAAGTAAACTGCTTTAAATTGGAAACTAGGGAGAGTTGGTTACAGTTGCCCAAGTAACCCTTCATTTTTTTATCTAATGAAAAGCCTATTCCAGTTAATTTTATTGTCTACCAGTTTTTAAACAGTTGTGAAATAAACATTTTGCAATTTTCATATGTGAACAAATCAAAAACCTTATCTAGAATAGTTTGGTTTCCTAGACCTCACTGGCTAATTCCATCACTTCCATTTGCTTGTTCATAAGAAGCCCTGTAATGTGATGTCCTTTGGATATATAAGTGTAAAACTGATCTTTATATTTCATTTTCTATTCTAATCCTTCAGTTTATTCTGTATGTTACAACTCTGTGTATAGAAGATACAGATGGAATAATTTATAGTCACGTTATGGAGGAATTGTCTCAGTTTTACCCATTTAACTGCTTGCTTCTAATTGAAATGAATTTGAGAGCCTGCATGTTAAGAGTCTGTAAAATAGCAATTATTTTGAGCTTCAGATTTAAGTCTGTAGTTAGAACAAGGAGTATTTTAGTATCTGATCTAAAGTGTGTTCAAATTAAGTTACATTTCTTTGGAAGGAAGATTTCTAAACTCCTTAGGAATAGATATAAATAACAACTAATGACAACTACTTTGTAGCTGTCCCAAACACCCCTGACATTGACAAGCTTATCCTTACCACTAATGCAGAATCTTAAATATTGCTTCCAATGAGATTAAGAAGATGCTCCCTTAAAATATATTATATGAAAAATTATGTACAAACTAATATAAGAATTTAATTCTATAATTTTTTTATAGCCGAACAGTTTCATTCTTGGTATTTTGGATAGTTTGCTTCTTGTTGCATAGATCTATTTAAAACTATGGTGTTATGAAATGTTAAAACTATTTTATCTAACTAATTTTGCAGAATTATGCAGTTGTGTATAATCATGTTTCATATGAAGGGCATATATTGAGATGGGAGTTATTTTTGTTGTACAGGAAAATGGAAATTTCTGCTTATGTTAGATACCATTCCATAATAGATTATTACATTTTAGGAAGGGACTATTTTCTGTTAATGTGCACCTAATACAAAACTTGATAAATTATATCCTTGACTTATCTGAAAATAAGTCCCCTGAAATTCGCAGAAGTCATTATACTGTTAAGCCCCCTCTGAAATAGTAGATTTAAAGTTTATATAAAAATATGTGATCTTTATCAAAGTGGAAAGGACTGCCCAAGTTTTGAGAGAAAACCCCCCCACATCAGATGTACTAGTTTAGAAAGCGAAAAGGGCACAACCACTAAGTCTTTCATGTAAACCATTTTCAAATGGTTTATATTACTCTTTTAAAAGACTGCAGCTTATATAAATAGTCATTCCTTTTTATCCAAATTATTTTTAAATTAACATTATTTGCAATAACATCCTCTACTGAGTGCCTTCTGCTTCATGTTTGGTACCATTTAAATGACATTATACAGCATCCAGGGTGACAGAATGGAATGCTTTAATTGAAAGCTTGAACATAGTAATACCCCACGATAGTTCAGGAACACTGTTGTAATATTTTATGTTCATCTTAAAACCATTTTTTTGCTGGTAAAAGTTCTATTTGTTCGATTATGAATCGTGTTTACAAATCCACAAATTAACCACATATTCAGGAACTAAAGCTCTTTGTCCTGCCAGATGTAGGGCTCAGGGGATGTTGTGTGGGTCTCTGTTTACAGTACCAGTGGAGGCAATGAGATCTGTAGCCGGAGCAATTTGGGAGTGGCACATTTGACAGAAGGGAAATTGGGATGTAGACTGACATATTTCCCCATCTTTTCTTCCCTGGATCTCCCTCATACCTGACCAGGATACTTAAAAACTAGAAACTTAATATGCAGTCACATGGAACCCTATGGCTTGTTGATGCTCAATTAGAATTAGTTGATTATAATTTTTGGTTAGAGGGATTTCCATCTTTCTGACTGTGAATAGGCCTTTAGATTTATGAAAATGAGCTGAATCTGAGCCTCCACATCATACCTGGTAAACAGTTTGAACAAGACAAGTTTGACTTGTAGATTAAAGAAAGCAAGATTGTTTTGTAATTCACACTGAATTGAATACAGTTTTTTTCCTTAAAGTGGAATTCTTGCAAATCATCTCCCTTGAGAAGCTTTATATCATTTTTTTCCTTATTTCTGTACTAATATTTCTTACTGGTGAATCATTGCATTTAGTTGTAGAATGATGGGCCATTCAACTGTGAAATGTTACTCCATGACATATCTACAAGCTACATACTGCACACTTATAATTGTGAATTATGGTTCACTGAAGAGTTTATGCACATTTAAAACTTCCATACTATGAATAGTCATATTAATCCTGCCTCTTTTTTAACATAAATTAATTTATTTGTCCTTAGTTTTGTAGGAATGGCTTCTTTGTATTTAAAATTGTTCATTATGTTAGATCTTATATATAAGTTAGCAACAGGAAAAGGAAAACAACAGTGATATTGGGAACAAATATATTTTTACACATTGTCAAAGTGGTATGCTTTCACAACATAACATTGGCATTGGATAGAAAATCTCAACTGGCTGAACTGACATTGAATTAAAACATCCAAATATGATGATATTGCACATCTTACCATGAATGATATAAGTGACATAAGCACTTTAATATTGTGGGAACTGTACTGGAAAATACATGGAAACATATGAAATTGCACCTATAGCTACTGTGTATTAATTTGCAGTTTGTGATGGATAGGTGAAAGGGAGAATTTTACTACTTTAAGTGTATTGTATCTGAATGAATGTACTTAGTTTGATCTCATTTTTTTCTTATTCAAGAACCATGGATTGTGTTGTGCAGTATTCTTTAATGGGTTTATTTGTATTATAAATGATAATTTAGGCAGGGGGGCACTTAACAGAAGTGCAGAGATTTGTTGGTTATTTTATCATTTAAAAAACCCTATTATGCTATACATAAAGCAATCATTTTGTAATTTATGTGATATTTAGATAATTCTTATAGCTGTATATTTGGCTGACTATTAAAATTTCTTTAATTTATCTTGACATTTTCCTTGTTTTTAACTAATGCTTCTTTTAGTATGAAAAAGCATTTTCCTATCTATTCAAGATATGTCATGCCTCCGTCCGAGCCTGACTCTGAGGACGACATGGAGTTCCCTGTTGAGGCCCAGGAGGGGGTGTCTGTGGCTTCGGAGGACTGTGGGGAGGAACAGACTGAAGCAGGCCAGGGCCCTTCAAGTTTGGAACAGGGAAGGCAGAGCTCAGGTGAGGAGCAAGGCCCCTCCCCACCAGATCCCAGAGCAAGCAGAGCAGAGAGGAGGAGGGAACAACAGAGGCAGGCTCACTTGCTTGGGAGGAGAGCGTCATGCCCACTTCACAAGGCACACCTGGGGAATAGGTATTTAAGGAGACGCTGTGGGGTGCGGCATTTGCCGGGAACAAATGTGAACTCTTGTGATGTGAGCTCTTGTACCTGGACTCTTTGTATTTTGGATCAAGTTTGTTTCCTGCTGAGTTTTCCTTGCTGTCTTCAGTTTTGCAGTTTGCATATTACAGGCAAGCTGGGTGTTGAAAAGATCATACTTTGTTATTTGTTTTACTTTAAAGAACTGTTGAACTCCGTTGAATGTTTTATTGAACTTGTGCCAGCATATGTGGGGGCTGTTGGGTGAACGTTGGCAGTGCTTACAAAGACAATTATTCTGACCAGCTAATTGCTTTGCCTCCGTTCGGGGCCCTGGGTCATCACAAGATATGAAAAACCCCTCACAAATACAATCAAGCCTTTCATAGCTTCCTTACTAAACATCAGTATCCTTGATGATAGAATAAATTAGGTGAGATGGAAATTTGAGAAATGTAGATGAAAGTTGAAGAGGGATAAAGAACACATAGCAAAAAAGTAGATGGTGAAGGGGGTGGATAAGCAAGGGTAAGATGGCTTCCTGTTGTGTAGCTAAATTCTGTTGTGTCAGGACCTCACTAAGAAATGTCTGACAAGCTTCTTCTATTTTAGGTACCACTGAAAACAAGTTTATTGCAGAAAATGGTTTGACTGACACTGCTACTTTTACCATGAATATTAATGTTTAGTTATGTGGTAATACAGTGTGGAGTTCCATTTTAGGTTGCTAACTTCCTTGATCAAACAGTAAATCAGCTATTTTATTCACCTATTTACCAGCTGTTTTATCCACTGAGGACCACTTGTAGATGTGAGAAAAACAATACCAGAGTAACAGGTGAGAGCAGTACAAAATCTGGCTTGGTAGACGCTTATCATCACATTTCAGCCTTTCCACAATTTTCCTCACTTTGGATCAATTATCCTATGCAAGAGCTATGGTTGAATAGATTCTAAAAGATTGTCTTGATCTTTAAGCTTTTCTCTAAATGCTGAGATACCATGTCCTGGTTCTTGGAGGAGTCAAGCATCCTGGTGATTGCTTTGGTAACAAGCAGTCTTTTGCTGAGGAGTCAGCAGTCCATAGGTGCAATTATAAACTGCAAAAAGTTGAGTGTGAAATTATTTGGGATTTCTCTTAGTTTCTCTAAATTTGCAGAAAGATTAAACTCCAACTCATCACAACTCTAGGAAAAATGTATAACTAGACCCCTCCCCCTTTGTGGCTGAGCTATTCATCAAAAGGCACAATAATCAGATTCTCAAGACAAGCTTGTAAAAACTCAGAAAATTGTGAAATGCTAATGCATCAGCCAAATTTGATCTGGATCTTAAATGTTTAGGCATCCACTTTAATTTCATAGCTGGGATGAGAACATTTTGCAACTTTGCAAAACTGAATAGGTGAAGAATGATTCTAAAGCTTTGGAAAAATCATCTAAAGATCAGAATCCTGAACTTGGCTTTGTATAAGTTGAACAAGGTTTGGTAGTATGCCCACCTCTCTAAAACTATTCCTCAACTGGGTCATTGATACATTTAACTGATCAGTGACAACCAATTAATTCATCAAAGTTGGCAGTGCACCTGGCTGAGCAGCAATTGAAGGAGCTGTGCTAGTTGGAACGCATCCCTCAATCCTCTATGTTGAGAAGTTTCCTAGGGATCCTAATTACTTTTGAAAAGCTCTTGTGTAATGTTGCAGGAAAACTCTGCCCACAGCCTGGAGTTCAATCCTGGTGGAGTTCAAGGTTGACTCAGTCTTCCATCCTTCTGAAGTTGGTAAATTGAGGACCTAGATTGTTGGAGGCATTATGCAAATAATGTTTAACCCCCCAGAGAGTGCTGTAAAGTGCTTTGAGGCAGTATATAATTCTAAAATGCTAAATGCTGTGCTATTGCTATTCCCATTTTTCCTTTGACAAAGTCTCTTGATGCTGTAACTTTTGTTTCTACTCTGTATTCTTATGGAATGTTGAAGCTGAACTTGCTTTCATTTCTCTAAAATAATTGCTTTCTACATCTCTGCTTGGAAAAGACTTTATTTTTAAAAAATAGTCTGTTCCATACTGCCGCAAAGAAAATGGATTTGCTAATGAACAAATGAGACAGCCATAGGCTCCTCATCTTAAACCTGTAGCATATTATTTTATAGATTTGATCCTGGCAGATCTGCTACACTGTTGTGGGCTGTTGCTAAAATCCTTTATTTTCTCAAAAAATGACAAAGCATGCAATTGGGATATACCAGTCCAGTAGTTGTCCCTCATGCTGCTTAGATCCTCTTCAGATACCACCTTTTTTCTGTCAGAATAATGTTTATGATATGAAGCAATTTTGCTAGTCACTAAAATCATGGTCTTAATTCGCTGGCCACCTTTGGCTACTGCTCCCTTTTCCCTGACCCAAAAGTAGCCTTCCCTTACAAATTGTTACATGACTGAATGACTTTCAGCTTTGATTATATCCTGTTTCGGGAATATCAACGGAAGGCTTGCCTGGGTGCCTGGTTGACGGGATCTCACCAAACACTGTTGACAATCAACAGTGCTGTATAATATGACAGATGGATCTCCTGGATCCATGTATTACATTGATGGAAAGTTACAGTCCTATAAGATCAACAGATCTCCTGTACAGACTATTCCCCAGGATGGCCAACTCATCCCTCTTTCCATAGAAGTACAATAGCCCAGCCACAATCATGAATAATCTGGGTTTTTTTTAAATTTCTTTGGACTCATGGCGTAAAACATGCAGCCTTGAAAATCTTTGATTCGACATATTTCTGCACCTCAACATTTCTGAAAACTGTTGATTTCAATTTATTTTTAAATTTATTTAAACAATTATAACTATTTACAATGGGAGGGGAGATTATAGTAGGGAGCTGAACCAGCAGATTATGAAGTTTTTCAAAGCTTGGACATCTGCTTTTGTTCTTTGGGATAACAAATGTTTGGCTAATCCACATCAAGCTTGTATACCCAATGCCATTTACTCCTCCTCCCGTTCCCTTTTCCATTTTTGTCTACATTCATTTAAAAGAAACATCTGGTGAGATCTGCAAGGTATATGCAGTACAACGTAAATGCAGTACAATGCAATGAGCCATGTACAGATCTGTACATTGGAGTAACAAAAACAACCACTTAATAAATTCATGGCACAACACAGGAGAACAAACCCATCAGGACAAAATTCAGCAGTCCATCTGCGTTTAAAAGATAAAGGCCACTCTTTTCAATGACAGCAAAATTCGTATTTTGGATAGAGAGGACCGCTGGTTTGAAAGAGGGATCAAAGAGGCCATCTATGTCAAAATTGAACAGCCTTCTCCCAACAGAGGGGGAGGGATATGACATCCTCTATCTCCAGTCTACAACACAGTCCTTTCAACAGTTCCAAGAAGGCTCCACACCCATTTACACTACTCAGATGACCCTGAAGACACAGATAAGCCTCCAGGTAGCTTTAACTCAGGGGTCTTCAAACTTGGCCCTTTTATGACAAGTCATAAAAGGGCCAAGTTTGAAGACCCCTGCTTTAACGACTCTCTAAAAGAATGCAAATGGCCAGCTGTCTGCAAGGAGTATAAATCTTTCCATTCCCCACCATCCAGTCAGACCTGAAGAAGCTTCTTGGGTGAGAAGTGAAACATCTTCAAAGAAAAACAAAGTCCAGTTGCCTCCTGAAAAAACACCTTTGGGATTCTAACTGTATAAACAAGTTGGCTGTTTTAACTTAGATCACAGATTGGGTTGCCTCCCTTTATGCTTTGGCTACCTCTACTGAGAGCAGGTTTTCCAGATGATTTATACAGATATGTTTGGACTGATGTCATGTAAACATAAATAAACAATTCATAATGCAATAACAAGCAGCATATTAATAGTTTGCAGTAAATTATGTTCATGTATTTGTTTTCATGGGGAGAAAAGCACAAAGAAATTTGTTCAGTGGAGAGTCAACAAATTGTATAGACTGCAATATTTGATTACGAATAACTCTTCTCTTGAGAATTCCTCTTTGGTTAGCCCAAACCAACAAACCTCAGTTTATTTTGAAATTGTTAATGAAATAGGATTTGGAAGCTGAATTAGTTACAGAATCTATGATTAAATGGATGCAGAATTAAGATGTTATCAACATGCAACAGTGGGAGTATAATACTCTGAGAAAACTAATATAAGATGTTTTGCAGCTGATGCATTATTCCAGTATCGATTGCTAAAATGGACAGTTCATTCTCTAAATATTGTTTAGAAATGTATTAACCTGGTTGAATTTTTTTTAACGTGTTCGGTGACATTATTATAAGGCTCAACAATTTGGAACTCTTTAATAGCTGTTTTATTCCTTTTAAAATAATAATAGAAAAATAAAAAAACAAAAGGAACAAAATAAAAAAAATCATTATTATAAAAAGTAATGTAAATATAAAATAAAAATATAAAGCTCAACAATTTGAAAAATTATTTATGCTATAATGAAACAAATTTAAAAATTAAAATTTTCTTTTCAACTTGCTATTTTTCAATATTGCTAAACCTTAATATTGTGCGTGGAACTTGTCCAAGGGTACTCTATACTTCCTACTGATGCTGTTTCATTGCTTTAAAGAGTGGCTCCATATGGGCAATTTGCTCATAAGCAAAGCACTTCATTGAATGTTTTGCATCAGCCAGCTTTGCAGAAGCCATTGATTGGTGTCTCCTAGGTGTATAAATTGGTGAACACCATTTGCATCTAATAAGAATAAATTCCACAATTTCATTACTTAAACATCCCACTATTTAACTTCATTGGTTGAGCATATATTTTAGTATTAGCAAAGAAAAAAATATTTCATTATCTACTTTATTTGAACTACACATATATTTTACAATTCTATCTTCCTTGTCCTCCCTATGCACCCCCACAAACAACCTCAACATAACTTTTCCTCATAGTGTAATTGCGCCTATTCATTGACCACTTTGCCTCTTTCTGCATTCTTTTTCTAGCTTCAAAGTATATTTTTTGAGATGTAGTGATAAAAATGAGGGTGTAGAAACAGATACCTGTGTTTTTATGTTGAACAATGCAGAAGTTCTCTGACTTTAACACCAGCACAAATTGAATTCCATATGAAAGTTAGAAAACACTATTTAAAAAACAGAGGGCCTCTGTATATTACATTGTTATTTATCTCTCGCAAATTTATATCTAACCTTATATCTTAGAATTATATTATCATAATAGCTGACAGGGAACTGAGATGAAACATATGAGAAAACTGTGAAATTCTGAATGAACACTAGGTGGTACTATCAGCCTGCATGGAATAAATCCACCAGTTTGTATTTTAGTTTCACTTGGATCATTTTCATGTTTCTCCTAATTGCTCAGTTAATAAACTATATGCATTATTTGCATGATACTTTATGAAAGATATCAGATGAAGTAATTCATTTTTATGACATTAATTGACCTCGAATTACAGAATCCTTTTAATGAAACTTGGCATTAATAAACATATTTTAATCAAAATTAAATATCTATAAAGTCAATGTCTTTACTTTTTATTAGGGTAATCCAAATGTTATTACTGTTGCAAATATTATAATTCTCCAAACTCTTCTTCAATCCAGTGTCATCAAAAGCCAGAAAAATGCAGAATAGGAAAAACAATTGGGGAATTGTTTGAGAAATTCTTTGTATTAACTCTGTCCTTAAATGGAATGAGACACAATTTCAGGGAACTGGATTTGAGCATTTTTCTACTATAGGTTAGTGCAGAGTAGAGTTGAACTTCAGAAAAGCAGCCAACTTTCATACTTTTTACAAAGTAGGAAAGATATAGGTAGTCTTCAACTTACAATAGTTTGTTTAGTGACCATTCAAAGTTACAATAGCACTGAAAAAAGTGACTTATGACCATTTTTCACATTTATGAGTGGTGCACCATCCCCGTGGTCAGGTGATCAAAATTCAGATGTTTGGCAACCAACTCATATTTATGACGATTGCAGTGTCCCAGGGTGACGTGATCACCTTTTGTGATCTTCTGACAAGCAAAGTCAATGGGGGGGGGGGGAGAAGCCAGAGTCACTTAACAATAATGATACTAACTTAACAACTGCAGTGATTCACTTAACAATTGTGGCAAGAAAGATGGTGAAATAGGGCAAAATTCACTTAGTAAATGTCTCACTTAGCAACAGAAATTTTGGACTCCATTGTAAGTCGAGGAGAACCTGTATCAAGATCCCCTGGAGCAGGGGTCCCCAACCCCTGGTCCGTGGACCAGTACCGGGTTGCGGCATGCCAACAATAGGGCCACACAAACAAGCAAAGCCCCATCTACGAGATGCAGGCAGCACACAAAACCACGCTCCCTCCGGTCTGCGGAAAAACCTCCCTCCACGGAACCAGTTTCTGGTGCCCAAAAGGTTGGGGACCTCTGCCCTGGAGGATGAAAAGCTGAACCAAAGTCAATCAGGCAGATTCTTTATAAATCTGGAGATAATTTAAGGAGTACACATTAAGTATCCATCAATTCAGATCAAAATGGGTAAAACTACTGAGGGATAGAATTACCGCATTTGGACAATTGGCACCGTACATGCAGGTGGAATTGATTGAAGATGTAAGATAAGAATGTTGTAGGGTGAGAAGATATTGATGATTTAATAGAAGAAGCTGGAGGGAGAAGAAAAGAAGGAAGAGGAAACAATGTGATGCTAGAGGAAAAAAAAAAGAACAAAAAAACAGAGAAGCAGCAGATTACCTGGTAGGGAGGCGGTATGAAGAGAAATCTAGATGTCTGGCAAAGAATAATGGAGTAGAGTACGAAAGGATGTCCCATTCAGAGTAATTGGAATTAATACTTGGAATGTGAGGAAAGCTTTATTTGTCTTCAGTGTCCTAAAGATCTGTCCTTTATTTTGCAGCAATTGGAATGTGGTCCAATCACCACTTCTTCATCATGCCCAATTCTCTCTCTGTTTTGGTATGTCTCATCTCTCCACAGGGAAGAAACTAGTTAAGAAGAATGTTTTCCAGGAACCCAATGAGATGTAAGGTACATTCGGTGAGACAACATGCAAATGACGGTATTAATACAAATGATTGAATGAAAATGAATGAATGTGTGAACAAATGATACAGTCTTTTTTTTTTATGCAGAGAAAGACCGAAGGCCCATTTTAGTACATCTGATTTTGAAACTTTTGAAATGTCATTTATTAGGCCAAATGGCATACATTTTCCGGGAGCATTTTCCAACATTTTCTCAATGACCTTATTCTAGTATTACACCCCCCCCCCCACAGCAGTGACAATATATTGAGATTTGTTTGAACAGTGCTTTGACATGTGAAAACCCTTCCCCAGAGCTTTTCTTGTTATTCTGCCTCCAACAGAGATGCTCAGAGATTTCATTTGGCTTCATTTCCAAGGGAGCTGACCTGATTCACACTTTGGAAAATAGTATGCAGATCAAAATGTAGCTATCCTTCACTGTCAGAATTCGCTTAATTTTGCAATGGAGTTCTTTGCTTAAAAAAATTTACTGAACAAGGAATATTTTAGGATAAAATGCATATTTTTTAAAAAGAAGTATCCAAAATTCTGGATTGTTGTGCAGTTTTTGTTAAACCTGATATGCAGAGAACATGATGTAATTGGCCGAAACCTGGGTCTAGTTGATGTTACATTGATGTTACAAGAAAACAACCAAACTCAGAGAGCACCAAGGACCCCATAGTTCAACCCTGAGCTACAAATATTTTCTTCTATCAGTCCCATAACTTGTCTCCATTGTCTGATCCGGACGAGCCCCCACATGTAGCGCTTCCTCCTCAGAGGCCGCAAAAGCCCAGGCCCTCCCAGCCCCATTCCCCTTCGTCAAGCCCTGCCGTAGTGTTCTCTAGGGGTTGGTAAGATGTCTCTTCCAGCCGGAGCTCATGCAGAATTAGGAGGTAGCAGGCTCTTGTCATCAAGGAGGGGCTTCTAGGAACGAAAATAGCCAGCCCCGATAGTCAATGCTATGATGGTATCCAACAGCCTAAGGCCGTTATAGCAGCAATAATTAAGGATTCCTCAGCGGTCGTTCAGAGTCAAGTGGGATGGAGGAAAAACCCCAGCTTCAGACGGTAGTAGAAACAACAACAGTCAGTGTGCTGTAGCAATAGCTCGCCCCCCCCCGGGCAACTCGACCACAAAGTCTAATTGAACATGGTCGTTGTTATCAGTGTCAGGTTTATCGGAGGTCCGAAGCGTCGTTGTCATCGGTGGTGGTCAGAGAGGAGAGGAAGACAACGAAGAAGAGTCAGTCCAGAGCTACAGTTTCGGGAGGGGGGGAAATAGAAATAACAATTTTAGGCTCCGGTCCTCGCTCAGCCAACTCCTTTCTACACACTCCCCCTTGTCTCCGTTTGAGATATCCTCCTTACGAAGGAAGCAATAAAATTCCACTCTCTCTCTCTCTCTCTCTCTCTCCTCCGTTTGAGATACCCTCCTTACAAAGGAAAGCAATAAAATTCCACTCCTCTCTCTAGCCTCCATTTAAAATATCCTCCTTACGAAGAAAAGCAAATAAAACTTTCACTCCCTCTTTACCCTCACCTGACGAACTGTAACAGCCACCCCGTCCCGTCCCTTTCCTTTTCTATCTTTTTCTTCCGCCCACGCCGGCCACACCCAAAGCCAGCAGCAGCTGTCCCAATCTCTCCCTTCCCAACCGAGCTCCTGCAAACACTCTCAGACAGCCCCGCTACACACTCCCCCCACCTAACAGTTTCTTTGGTCCTCCAAAGAATAGGGAACATTTTTGCTCAGTGTCTATATTATCGGGCGGACATCACTCTCTCTCTACATTGTGCCCTAGGGCATCATATGTTAGCCTCTTCACCGGGCGTATCACCCGCCTCAGTCTCTGCACTTTAGGCTCAACAGTATCATGGGCGCCATCCTCTGGTGACCCCCCACCCCTGGAGGTACCCGGGACTAGCAGCTCCACCTCTGACACTGGCAATTGCAGACCCTGTGAAGTAGCCTGAACCACCTCCAACAATTCCCCTGGCTGTACAATGTCTGGGGGCAACAATCCATCCTGTTCTGATCATTCCCCAGACTGATCCCTGGCCTCAACTCTCTGGGGGGTCCCCGCCTGTTCGCAAGCTCTAGGCGCAGATTCCAAACCATCAGGCCCTGGCTGTTCTAACTCCACCTTGCCACCCACAGCCTGGGGTACAATCCCCATATCCCCTGATTACCATAACCAACCTATGCCCCCCTCTTCTTCTTCAGAATCTTCTGCTTCCTTCTCCATAGACGAGACGGGTTTCGCCCTGGTTCCCACTCCCCTTCCCACTACATGGGGCTCATCTACGGGAACTGGCTGGGTAGCTCGTACTGCCTCATGCAAGGGCAATAGATGGTTCCAATGCCATGCTTTCGAACGTCCTGTGCCTCCCTCCCATCGTATTTGGTATACTGGCAACTCCAGTAGTTTTTCGCTAACCACATACAACTGAGAGCCCCACCGATTGGCCAATTTATGCCTCCCAGTGGGGCCCAAATTTCTTAACAGCACTCGGTCCCCAAACTGTAAATCCTGGACCCTTACTCTCAGATCGTAATTTCTCTTGTTCCACCGTTCCCGAACCCCTGCGGCCTCTGCGGCTTTTTCATAAGCCCCCTTTAAGCTCCTCCTCAACCTGTCCACATAATTACGGTGAGACTTAAAAGAGGTCTCATCCATTGAGGTACCAAAAGCCAGGTCCACCGGCAGGCGGGCTTCCCTGCCAAACATTAGCCGGTACGGGGAATACCCGGTGACGTCACTCCTTGTGCTGTTATAGGCGTGCACGACGGTGGAGATATGTTGTGTCCAATGCTGTTTCTGCACTTCAGTGAGGGTTCCCAAAATGTCCAAGAGAGTGCGATTAAATCTCTCAGGCTGTGAATCGCCTTGCGGGTGGTACGGGGTGGTGCGGGACTTCCGAATACCCAACAAGCCCAGCAGTTGCTTGACAAGCCTACTTTCAAAATCCCTCCCTTGGTCAGAATGTATGCGCTGAGGTAGCCCATAGTGTACGAAAAATTTCTCCACTAATACTTTGGCCATCGTAACAGCGCACTGATCTTTTATTGGGAAGGTCTGGGCATAACGGGTAAAATGATCGGTCACGACCAACACATTTCCTTGTCCACTTGCATCCGGTTCTAAGGAAAGGAAATCGATGCAGACCAAGTCCAAGGGCCCATGACTTTGTAAATGGCCCATTGGCGCAGTTCTAGATGGCAGAGTTTTTCTCTGAATACAACGCAGACAAGATCTACAGTAGTCCCCAACTTCCTTCTTCATGCAGGGCCAGTATAACCGATCCACTACTAAATTAAAATGCCCATGCTCGTCATGGAGCGCTGTCAGTACTGCTCCTCTATGTTTCTCTGGAAGCAAAAGTTGCCACCTTTCTTCAAGCCCATCCGAGAAGCCCCTCCGATAGATTACTCCATCACGAAACTGCAGGCGGTCCCACTCCTTGTGCAACACTCGTGCTCCTCTGGGCGCATCAGTGAGTAGAACCTCCCGCTGACCACTTCTCAGAGCTCTTCCGACCAAGCCACAGAGGGGATCTTCCACCTGGTCCCTCCACAGATCTTTCTTAGTCAGGGCAAACCTACCCTCCCCCCTGATCTGAATAGGATTGCAGTATAATTTGGGGACACCTGCGATGATAACCCCCACTGATTCAGCCCCAATTGCTCCCCTAGCTCGATGCTCAACCCCTCGATACAGCGCTTGGATCCCATCGGGGCAATTGTACCCACTCCCTAGTGCCTGCCACTGAACCCTGGGCATCCTTGACAAAGCATCTGCATCGATGTTTCCCACACCTGGACAATATCTTAAACCAAACCTAAACCCAGAAAGGGCAGCTAGCCACCGATGCCCCGTGGCATCAAGTTTAGCAGTGGTGAGCAAATACGTAAGTGGATTATTGTCCGTTTTAACTTCAAACTCTGCCTCATACAAATAATCCCTCAACTTATCCACAACCGCCCACTTGAGTGCCAAAAATTCCAGCTTATGGGTGGGATAATTCTTTTCCCCAGGGGTTAAACCCCTACTGATACATGCAATGGGCTTCAAACGTTGATCATGCTCCTGATATAACACCCCCCAAGACCATCCTGACTGGCATCTACATGTAATTCATACGGTCGATTGGGGTTGGCATAAGCTAAAACTGGGGTGTTTGTAAGCCTCCACTTCAGCTGATCAAAAGCCTGTTCACAACGCTCAGTCCATTCTGCCTGAATAGATTCCCGCGACTTCCTGGGCCCCCTAGTTTTATGGATTGGATTTGAACAACACACTGTGTCCTCTACCTCCTCATTTTTTAACAACTCATTAAGCGGGCGAGCTATCTTAGCAAACCCTTCCACAAATCTCCGATAGTATGAACAAAACCCCAGAAATGACCGCAGTTCAGCGACACTCTGGGGCCTAGGCCCAGAAACCACGGCCTCAAGCTTAGCGGGGTCCGTTGCTACTCCCTCGGCCGAGACTACATGCCCTAAATAGGTGACAGATGGCTGATAGAATTGGCATTTTTCTAACGACAATTTCAGCCCTTCCTCCTGGAGCCTTGTCAATACCTTCTCTAAACGCTCCTCATGCTGCTCAAGTGTCTCCCCAAAAACAATAATGTCATCTAAATAGACCAACACCTCTATCAGGTTCACGTCCCCCACTGTCTGTTCTATAAGCCTTTGAAAGGTTGCTGGAGCCCCTGACAACCCTTGCGGCATTCGATTGAATTCATAAAATCCCAGTGGGCAGATGAACGCGGTTTTCTCCCTATCCTCTGGATGCATGGGGATCTGATGGTAACCACTCCTTAAATCTAGCATACTGAACCACTTTGCCCCTGACAAACCTGCAAAGCATCCTCTATCCGAGGAGTTGTATACTGGTCAGGGATGGTCCTCCGGTTAAGGGTACGATAATCTATACACATCCTTAGGGTCCCGTTCTTCTTTCGGACCACCACTATAGGGGAAGCATAAGGACTTCGAGACTCCCTAATGACCCCATTCCTTTTTAACTCTGCCAGGTGCTCCCGAAGATCATCTAAGTCGCTCAAAGGGATCCGCTGAGACCTTTCCCTAAAGGGTTTATCCTCCCTCAGTCGGATTTCATGTTTGGCACTCCTAGCGCAGCCTACATCAAAATCGAGAATAAATGCCCCCACTTCCAAAGCTGGTCCCTTGCTCTCTCTCGCCACTCAAGAGGAAGCTGGGTATTCCTAGGATAAAACTGATCCATCGAGACCTCTCCCTCCATCTCTCCCTTACCATCCAGAGACTCAATTGGAGTAGCTGGACTCACCTGCCCCAACAACATCCGATCCTTCAGCCGCACTGGAAGGCCTGTGATATTCCGAACTCCAACCGAGATCCGCCCCTTTTCCTGCTTCAACACCCGCGTGAAGATTACCTCTGGAATCAATTCCACTCCACCATTCTGTCCCCTCAGGCCAGGTTCAAGAATGAGATACGGCCCAGGCTGCTCCCAATCTAACTTAACGAAAGCCGTCAGGCACACCACTTCCCCAGGTTGTATTACCCTCTTTTTCCTATCCAATTTCCATAACCGCCCCACTCCCTCTGCAGGGGCCTGCTGCTCCCGCACCAAACCCTGACATACTGTCTGCAGCGCAGGATGAACATCCCTCACTATCGGGTCATTCCCTAATGGAATAACTGGGGTAAGTAACCGCCTAACTAAACTGGTGTTAGTCCCCACAATCAATGAACCCTGGCTAACTCCCGGGGGGCGAGCACACATGATAGCCACGGTATCCAAGGTCTCCATGTGCCCAGCAACAGAGGGCCCAAATGTCAGCTGTATAGGCAAACATCCATCATAGGGGAATTTTTCAGTACCAATACCACAGATCTTCAAATCACCCAACTCCTGTATGGGCATATACGTCAAATACTTATCATAAAAATCCCTATATAATAACGTCACCTGCGCACCTGAATCCAAAAGAGCCTTAGTATAAATACCTTCCACCTGCACCGACACCACTGGGGAGGGGCCCACCAGCTGCTGAGGAGCCATGGCTTTAGCCTCTGTCAATTCAAGGGTACGGGCGTTTCTTATTGGAGAGGATATCCCCATTACTCTCATTTCTGCTGAGGATTCCCAAGAGAACCCTCTCTTGTCGGGGCTGACTGATATCACCGGGCGCCCAACTAGCTCCTTCACCGGGGCCCTTCACAGTTTCCCAAATACACTGGGTTTCCTGATCTTCTATACGATTTTGGACATGCACGCTTATAATGCCCCACGCCCCCACAATTATAACAGACCACTGATCTCATTGGATTATTATCCCAGGCGGGCGGGCCCATCCTCCCATCGGTTATTCCAACCCGACCTCCATTCAGGGGTGGGCCACCCGCTGTTGACCAGGAGGCTATTATCTTGGTTAACTCTGGGTTTGCATCGTTGTTATCCGGTCATCCTCCTCCCTTACCTCTCTCACTCCTGGGCCTAAGGGCTGTCCTACCGGTAATTCAGCTGTCACCTCCTTAGCCTCCTCCACAACCTCAGTGGCCCGTACCCTCCTTATAAGCTCGTGATATCCCCAGGCATTCCCTCTAGCTTCGACCTTTATTTGGCTCCGGACAGGGTCCGAAGCCAAAGCACCCCGGGAGAGTTGTTCTATCCTGGCCTGTTCCACCCCAGCTGGATCCAATCCCCCCTTCTCCACTACCTGATATAATAATCTATTTAGGCGCCTTATATATTCGGACAGCTTCTCACCCCTCTTCTGGTACATATGTTCCAACCGGAACAGTAAACTAGATACCATCTCAACTGACCCAAACTCATCATACAACAAAGAGAGGTAGTCACACACAGTAAACTGTCCCTGACCCAATGTTAAACTTCTAATGGCTTCTGCAGCAGGGCCCTTTAAACTCTCTCTAACCCGTTGTCTTTTCTGGGTGTCCGGTATATCCCACTCAACTGCTTGTATTGCCTGCTCCATCCAGGCTTCTTATTCTTCTTCTCCTTCTGGCATCGGTTGCATCCCCGAAAAAGTACATAATTTCCTATATCTGGCCCCTATACAGTAACCCCCAGTCAGATTTTGGATGGAAGCCAAATTTCCCCCCACTTGGGCAGCCCCTACTTCTGCTACCCCTGTAGATAGGGAAACACACTTCTCTTTCTTCTGGCCTAGTGGTTTGGTCAAAGGTATGCCCCATACAGTAGGGAAAATCACCCCCACTCTGGCATCTTCTGTCAGTTGCAGACTTTGAACCTGAAAGCACTCTGGGAAGCTTTTTTTCCATTCCAGCAATACATAAAAATGGGGGGATCCTTATCCACCCTCATATCTATCACATATACCCTCTGGTCTGGGACAAAGCCCCTTAATGTCTGTAAAATTCGCTCCTCTGACCAAACATCACCAAGGACCTTAATTACTACGCTTGTCCTCATTTCACTATTCTGCTCCTCACACCACCTGGTGGCTGCATTAGAGTCCATATTGTTCTCCTGGCTCATATCCCTACACAAGACTAACACTTCCTTACTAAGGGGAGGGGCTGGGCAGGAAATCCCGGA
>NW_015386514.1:1071851-1085146 GCF_001527695.2 Protobothrops mucrosquamatus | reverse complement strand
GGAGATGGATTGTTTAAGTTTAGACTTTGGAGTTAGAGATATTAATATTTGTTTACTTGTATTTGAATATTAGCCTAGGTTTGGTTTGGGAAGTCCGGGGGGTGGGGGGATGGGATATAACATTGTGTAATATCTGTGATGTATTTCTTTTTTTTTTTTATGATAAAAACAATAAAATTTTATATTGAAAAAAAAAAAAAAAAAAAGTGCTTGGTGGTAAGTTTGACTTTGGCTGTCAGCAGCTTAGTGACGAGCCATATTATTATGGCTGGTCTTTTCCCCATCGGTTTGAAGAGCTGTCCCGGATCAAGCGGAAGAGCTGCCACCCTTCTGCGATAAAGCGGGGGTCCTATCCTTGCTCGTCGCCCCTACAGGGCGACTTTTGACCATTTCCAGTGTCCCCCAACAGGATAAAACCGGACGCTGGAGACGAAGCTTGCCTCCATATGTCTATCAGGGCTGCGATGGCAAAGCAGAAGCTCCCCTATTTTAATATTTTTAATCATCAAAAGGTAAGATTCATTAATGAAACATTCCTACTGACCCAAAGGTGTTTTTTTCAAGAGGCAACTGGACTTTCTTGTTTTTCTTTGAAGACGTTTCGCTTCTCATTCAAGAAGCTTCTTCAGCTCTGATTAGATGGTGGAGAGTGGAAGGATTTATATTGCTTGCAGACAACTGGTCATTTGCATTCTTTTAGAGAGTTGTTGAGGCCACTTGGAGGTTTGTCTGTGTCCTCAGGGTCACCTGAGTAGTGCAAATATGTGTGGAGCCTTCTTGGCTGCAGGATGTTTTCTGCCCTGTGTTCTTTCACTGGGGATGAGTCTGTGACATCAAAATGAAGTAAAAGATGAACCAAAAATGGAAGTCACTGAAACAGTTTTGAGTTATACAAAGCTTAATTTCAGTAATACTCCCATATAGCTTGGTTTGCTTCAGTGTGGCATGCAGATCTAGTACAACGATAGCTGTGAAAAAATGTTTTAACAGTGGAAAACAGTTTCAGTAGAGTAACAACCAGCAGATGCTCAGGCACCATTGAGCAGGGAACACAACAGCAGATTTTTACCACTTACCAAACTGACAGTGCTGGCTGTGTCCACATCAGACTCTCCAGATAAGAATCTTCTAACTGCCCAGAAAGATTTTTCTGGAGCATCTAGCTGGTGAGTTTGACAAAGTATTATGGCTTCCAAGGGTGCCAGGGCAGTTTCACTGTCTTTAAGAAGGAAATGGGTCTCAGGATTATAGTTCATACGATTTGCTCGTGTGACCTCAAGATCTTTCAGTAGAGGAGGACTTGAGATATCCGGTAACCTGTTTTGAGAAATGTTGCTGCTTGACTTCTCTTTGGTAAAACTCTCTTGCCTAACAAAAGATGAAAATTCTTTTGTGGATACAGCTTGTTGTTCTGGTAGTCTCTGGTGTAATGACATAACCATTTTTCCATTTGAGTAAAGATGGGTATTGTTCATTCCTTTGGCAGCTGTCTTTCCATACTTAAAAGGAAGTTCTTCTTTGTCTATTTGAGGAGGAGGAGGTATGTTTCAAGTAAGCTTTGAAGGAACCCTAATCTCTTCTGCCTCATCACCATATAGAAAGATGCTGACAGTGGATCACTTAATGCTGTCAAGCCTGAAAGTCTTGTCATAGGACACTGAGAGCTTCTAGACTTTGCACTTTCAGCCCTTGTCCAATCCTGTTCAGGCATTTTGGTGCCATCTTGGCTTTTCCTACCTTTTTCCAAGTTGATACCATCATCAGATTTGCTGGAATCACTAAGGCTATCTGGATCCTAATCTTCCTGAATTAACAATCGACTGTCAGAATCCACATATATTTCTTCCCTGGAATCATTACTAAAGCTCATTTGGGAAACTTCAGAAAAGGTCTTCTGACTAATTAAAATAGTTGGTGTTGGACTTTCCAATTTTTCACCTGGCGGGAATTGAGGAAGAAGTCTGGTCTGTTATGCCACTGAAATCTCAAGATTCTCCCATTCTGGAACTGGAATCCTTTTCTGAGAAAGATAGGGAGACAGTCATTAAACTCAAAAGTTATATATCTTGTTGTATGCAAAGCTAGTGAGAGATGACAGTTTTGTGTCATCTTTGTCTTTCTTGTGTTCTTAGCTTTGTCCCTTTGTCCCACTCATCACTCTCTATAGAGAAAAAAAATACTACTGAAACATGCCTTTTCCCTCCATGGAGTTTCTTGCCAAGATTTTAGAACTGATTTTCCAGAATTCTAAAATCTTCGGGAAAGCTCCATAAATAAATTCAATCACATTCCATTGGAGAAGAAAAGGCACGAAAGAAGGGAACTGGCATAGAAAATTTGTTTCCATGTTTAATGTTTTGATGCATGGAGAACTAAACTCTGCTTTAAAATGTATACTTTGAAGGTATTTCTTCTCTCCCTTTTCCAGAAATCTTTTGACATGAGTAAAATATCACAGTATGAATATCACAGTATGAACAGGCTATTTCATCAAGCTCAAATTGTAAGATACAATATTTTTGAGCTTAGATTTTAAATTTCATCAAATCTATTGGATTTCTAGGCTTATTGATTATGGCATCTTTCTGAACAACCTGAACAGAACTGAGCCTTGAAGTCATTGTATTGCAACATTTCCAATCTTTCCTATGAGTTTGTGTTCAGATAGTACGAAGTGAGTGAATCCACAGATAATGGACCTGTGAAGTGCCTCAGGTTTCTATCCTGGTTTTATGTAGTCTCATTGGGAAGGGTCCTCTGGAGTGAAATGTGAATAGTGACATTCATCTCTACTATTTTATAAAATCTAACTTCAAATGGCTGGTTGACACTCTTTAATATTGCCTAAATGAGATGGTGAGATGGCAGAGGTGAATAACCTGAGATTGAATCAAGAAAGGATGGAGATTTTGTTGCCAGTAGGGAACCCATATTATATTGAAATGCAACGATTCATGAATAAGTTACATTCTTCTGAAAAACCTGATTCACAGTATGGGCTAGTTCCTTAACTATATGCTGTCAGAGGATTGTCAAATGACAAGGAAAACTTGGCATTTAATTTAGTGTGTCAGCTGTGTTTATTTCTAAATTATCTACATTCTATCTAAAATATTGCAATGTAATATATGCTAATCCATGTAATACAACAAGAATCATTGACAAAAATGCAACCTAGAAATTTACACTAATAAATAAACCTTGAGTTGAAAAGTTTACATTGATACAAAGTACACCTGCAAAGCAGTTTACTTTGATCATATCACTTCAATACTGAAAGATATGCATTGCTAGCCATCTGAATTCCAAAACAGAAGCTACTCACATTTGGACATGGGGAAAGTTCCTCAAATATCACATAGTTTGATACTGCCTCCTATATAAAGGAATTCTTACTAGCAAAAAGAACCAATTTTAGGAACATTAAAGTTTAAATTTGTAATATAAACCCAAATTTAAAACAATGGAAAATAGGTACAGAAATAAAGTGATTTTATAGAATTAAAATCCTTTGAAATGCAAGAATGACATCAGTTGCTTTACCTACATGTATTAACGTGACAGAGGGTTCAGCATCCCCAGCTCCATAGGCAGAACCTGAGCCTGTGTAGTTATCTGCAAGGCTTGCCCATCTTGAGACCCATTTTTGGCTGCCTTAGGCTCAAGATGACATCTGCAAAAGGCAAAAGATGTGACATGGTTAAAACAAGATTGTTCAAAGTTTAGTGTGGCATTTTGAAAATTCCATCATAGCTAGATATTCATAAGTAACTGCTTTGCTGAAGCACAGTTGGATTCAGATTTGATTTTTGAAGGAAAGTGAGGGATCAGTGGAAGCTTCAGTGCAGAAAAGTGGCACATTGATTTTTTCCCCTCTTCAGTCCCTCTACAGTTCCCAATGATGTCCTTTCAGATTTTTCTAGATAGTCCAAAATTGCTCCCCACTTCTTCATCCAGGACAATGAACGTAAGTCAGTCAAACTGATTACTGATAGTAATCAAAGTCTAAGAGCTACAAATAAGAGCTTGTATTACATGATAGTTACAAAATGATAAGAACTTTTTAAAGTCAGCACAAACTCTACAGTATCATTTATTAATATATTTATTTAAACATCGAAATATTTTTCAAACCTAGGCTGGAAAAGTGCAAATCAGTATATTTATACTAGCATCAAAACAATAAGTTCTATATATCAGTAAAAAAAATCAGCCATAGATGAAAACCTTAGTTTTAAAATAATATAAGAGGGAAGTAATGTAAGGGGTGGACTTAGTTCATTAAGGTTTGTTTTTTTTCAAATTCTCTTCTATCTGTAATATTAAGATTGGTTTGGTTATAAAGTAAAGGCATTTGTATTGATTTACACTACTGTGAAATTTCCGGATATGCAGATGTAAAAGAATGCAATTAAAAACATTAGTCTCTGTACATAAATTCAAAAATAAGACCCACTGAGTTAAATGGAGTTTATTTCAAAGTAAATGGATATGGAGCTGAAGTCTTAAATATTTTAAGGCTATTTGAGCATTTCAAAAAAGTAAGGACGTAAATTCTAATCCACACTTATTATATAAACAATTATTCATTTTCTGTAATAAATTGTACATTGCAGGTTATATTTCCAAATACTTTTCCCCAGAATTTATAGCTGGATGTTTTTAAATAAGCTTTTTTTTTTTTTTTTTTTTAAAAATCCTGTGCACTATAATGCAAAAATTGGGGGGGGAGTAAAGCCCCACTTTAAACGCATTCCAATCTGCATATTAGTCTAGGCCAGAGTTCCCCAACTTTTCCATGTTGGCAGCCTGGCGCAGGGGTGAGAGGGGAAAGAGGGGATGATTTTGTGGGAGGGCCAGGTGCATGTACGCCTGAGCGCCCACGATGTTTGCAGTGACATTCGCACAAGTGGGACTGCGACTGACTTTGATGACGCTCACCTGAGTGGGGCCACAAATACCCATGAGGTTTGCGGGAGTGGGACTGCAAGCACCCGCAACAAGGCCCGTGTGAATGGAGTTGAATCACCCTTGATGACACTCACGCGAGTGGGGCCACAACCGCCCGTGGCCCACAGGTTGGGGACCCCTGGTCTTGGCAGCTCACTTGTACATTTGTTTCCTTTTTGTAACTGAACTTTTCAAGCATCTCTAACTACAAATCCATTTTGTGCACCTTTTGAGGCAAAAAGTGTGGGGTATTAATTATCCATGTAATATCAACAAAACTTCCTGCTGTAAGTGACATGAGCTCGCGACCAATGTAAATCCAAATTTCTGATTATCATAAATAACATCAAAAGGAAACATTCTTCAAAAATTGCATTAACATCTCCTCCAGTTCTATTCAATTAAACATTCAATCCAAGTGGGTAGGTGAATAAGAAGTTAGATACTATTTGTACATATCCACTGTATCTGCATGTTGACCAATTGCCACTTTGGAAGCAATGACCTGCATCATCGTCACCTTCGGAGTTGGGCTATTTTCCCCAAGCAAATTGTTCCCTAATTCTTCTTTTTCGCCTTTTATAACTTTCCTGAAGGTTGAAAAAATTCTGGAAAATTCAGGAGACTCCAAAACACCAAAAACCTGGTAACCAGAAAGAGAAAGGAAGCTTATACAAATCCCCCCTTAACATCTTCATACTGATTCATCTTCAGTTCTGGTTAGCAGGTTGAGAACAACTTTGATACAGATTTTTTCATTTTGGCATGGCAAGATCTGGGAGGCCAGAAGCAAGCAAATGAGGCTCAATCAGGCAGCTATCAACTGACAGGGATGTTACTCTTGCAATTATTAGTTCAAAATGGGATGAATCAGAGAAATGTGTCACCACAGAAAAATTGGGAAAGGCAAAGTTTGCCTTCCTGATATTTTGAGCTTCCAGATCCACCACTATCAGTCTATAGGCTGAGATGCCTGAGAATATGAAAGCTGTATTGTAATTTAAAACATGGCCTATTGCAGCAGTGGCCCACGGGCCTTGTGTTTGACATGTCTGCTCTATTAGGAAGAACAATGCCTTCCTCTAGTGGTTATTTCTCATATACACGAGTGTTATTATTTTCACCCACAACTAAATTGCTTTATATGAAGCAAGTGAGAATTTTACTTTCTATTATTACAAGCCAATGTAAAATTATGTTGAACCTGAGCATTTTAAGACCTTTAAAACTGTTATTAAATGCAATTAACCCCACCCAAAGGTTTCTCACCTCTTCTTCTGATGTGAAAAGTTTGCATCAGAAATAGTACACAGTGCATCAGATATAAAGTTTATTGTCTGACCCCAGGCTACCATCTCATTTTACCACCTACATGAGTGAAGATAATAGTATTGTCACTTTAACAAGGATTGAATTATTAATATTAGTAGCTAGCATATAAACATATTTAAGAACTTTTTATATGATATTTTATGATCATAATAAATATTTCATTTGAAGGTCTTTTTATATTTGAAAACCAAGTACCGGTAGTAGATTTTATTCAGTTGAGAGAAATCTTACACGTGCTCCATGGAGTTTACTCCAAGGTACATATATAAAGGATTTGTATTTTAATAAGAAGAACCAAACAAGCTATATATCTTTAATCTTATCTCTAGCCAATTTATCAGTTGAAAGTCTAACATTACACCCCTTTTTAAACCTCCTTCAACTGATTCCACCAGTAAATCCCACAGCAGATCACGTGCTTCAGGGGAGAAGCTCACTGTAGGATATAATAATCTTTTATTCCTATTTCATTCAATTCTCTACACAGATAAAACTATGAGACAAAACTTTCTGCCATCATAGACTAACCCTGTCCTCATCCTATAACATAAATTTTTAAATATCTAGTTACATTCGAGAGACAAGGGGCACTAAGTCTTCACTTTTAAAAAAAATAAAACACTGGTTATTTTACTAAGAGACACACATAACAAAATTATTGCAAAGCGGCAATCCATAAAAATATGCACTTGTATCTATTTAATAGAATTAACAAAATATTACAAAAACACTCATTAAAATTATATCTAATTCATATACCTAATAAAATTAATGAAATGTCTTAAACTGTCAGAGTTTTACTTACATGTAAAACATAAAACACGGTGTTAAAGCAATATTTACAATAGCAGCACTCCGTTCATTTATTTTATTTAAAATAAATCCATTTGTACATTTTTCATTTTTAGTTATAATTACATTGTCTTTAGAGTGACTTGCAAAGTTCCTTAATATGCTTTTCCACCGTTTAACCCAGTGGTTCTCAACCTTCCTAATGCCGCGACCCTTTAATACAGTTCCTCATGTTGTGGTGACCCCCAACCCCCCATCCAGCTGGCCAGGGAGGGGGGCAGGAAGGCTGTTCTGCCGGCTCCGCCCAGCCTGGTTGGAGAAGCGCCTAGGCGGGGAGAGGGAGAGAGAGAGAGAGAGAGAGAGAGAGAGAGAGCCAAGAGGGCGACAGCGCCGGCAGAGCTTACTTTAGCCTCCTCCACGGAAAGGGCCGCGAAGCAGCGCAGCCTCCCTTAGGACAGGGGTAGGCAACCCAAAACACTCAAAGAGCCACTTGGACACGTTTCCCACCGAAAACAAAACACTGGGAGCCACAAAACCCTTTTGATATCTAAAATGAAGATAACACTGCATATATCCTTTTTTACCTTTAATGTATGTATGTATGTATGTATCTGTGTTTGTGTGTGTATATATAAAATAAAGGTAAACAAGAATATATGCAGTGTTATCTTCATTTTAGATGTCAAAATGATCTCTCTCTGTCTCTCTCTTTCCTTTCTCTTTCCTCTCTCCCCTCCCTCTTTCCTCTCTTTCCTCTCCCTCTTTCCTCTTTCTTCTCTTTCCTCTCCCTCCCTCTCTCCTCTTTTTCTCTTTCCTCTCTTTCTTTCTCTTTCCTCTCTCTCTTTCTCTCTCTCTCTGTTTCCTCCCTCTTTCTCTCTTTCCTCTCTCTCCTCTCTCTTTTCCTCTGTTTCTCTCTCTTTCCGCCACCCCCGGCCTGGCTGCCGCCCCCGCCGGGACTCCGCGCTGCCCAGCCTCGCCCTCCACCCATCGATGGAGCCGTGGTGGGGACAGTGCCCGCCCGAGCTGCCTGGGGGGGCAGCAGGAGGAAGGAGAGGAGGAGGGTGAGGAAGCAACCGCCCCATACAGGACTCTGCGTTGCCTGGCCTCGCCCTCTGCCCATCGATGGAGCCGCGGTGGGGGCTGGTGCCACGGCCCCTGCCAGCCCCTCTGCCAGCCCGGCTGCTCCCCCCAGGCACCCCTCTTGTCCCGGCGCACGCCCAAGCCGCCCGGGGGGCACCAGGAGGAAGAAGGAGAGGCCGAGGAAACCGCCGCCGCCGCCCCAGCCGGGACTCCACGCTGCCTGGCCTCACCCTCCACCCATCCAATGGAGCCGCGGTGGGGGCTGGTGCCGCAGAACCCCTGCCAGCCCCTCCGCCAGCCTGGCTGCTCCCCCCCAGGCACCCCTCTTGTCCCGGCGCCCGCCCAAGCCGCCTGGGGGGCAGCAGGAGGAAGAAGGGGAGGAGGAAGAGGAGGGCAAGGAGATAGAGGAGCGGTGTCTCAGTTCCTAAGACCATCAGAAATATGTGTTTTCCGATGGTCTTAGGCGACCCCTGTGAAAGGGCCGTTCGATCCCCAAAGGGGTCCCGACCCACAGGTTGAGAACCACTGGTTTAACCATTTTTAACCATTAAATAAAAATGAAAATGAAAAGAATACATAGATTTTACAGGAGCAAAGTGTCTATGCAGATTTTCAGTCATCCAGGTCATGGTTGCCCCAAAGGTGCGTTTTCAAAAGGCACCTGGACTTTGTTTTTCCTTGAAGACATTTTGCTTCTCATCCAAGAAGCTTCTTCACTTCCGAAGTTCAGTTCAGAACTGAAGAAGCTTCTTGAGTGAGAAGCAAAACATCTTGAAAGAAAAACAAGTAAGTCCAGTTTCCTCTTGAAAAAGCACCTTTGGCACAGGGGCAAAGATTGAGGGGTTTTGAGGCGGTGAAGAGGCAGTGCCAATTATCACATTTCCAATAATGACAGTATGAAGCAACTGCCACAATGTTGTAATCTGTGCCAGAAGCAGAGTACCTGTACAGAAATTGCATCCTTTGCGAGATACCACAAGGCAGATGGCTTCGTTTGCTTCCCGTTCCCCTGCGGGCAGCCACATCCAAGATACAAAAACGAGTCCAGAGTGGCACGGTGACACACACAGAGAGATACACAAACACCAAGCTCAGAACTGAAGAAGCTTCTTGGATGAAAAGCAAAACGTCTTCAAGGAAAAATAAAGTCCCGTTGCCTTTTAAAAAAGCACCTTTGGAACAATCTCCATAGCCATTTAGTTCCAATGGTCTTTCCTCCGTTAGAAAAAAAAGATTCCCTTTTTACGACCCTGTAGTCGGGGTAGAGTCGGGGCGACTGGATGGAAGGCTGCTAATTTCTGCTTCAGCGCCAAAGTAGACACAGAACATGGAATCATAGGACTGGAAGGGACCTCGGAGGTCTTCTAATCCAAACCCTGCTCGAGGCAGGAGACTTTAAATATTATCCATGGACGGCAATCTCGCGTTCATATCGTTCACCGCCCCCTCAAAGATGGGTGGAGATAATTCTAACTCCGAAAGGTCACACCCCTCTAAGTCTCACCCCGCATAAAAATCCACCGAGAAATGCACCGTTCGTGTGGAGGTGCGGATCACGACTTCTGCCATTTCAATCCTCCTGTAGATTTCCGGTTTCCAGAACTAAAACGTTTGACGGAACGCGGCCGTCCAAGATTGCTTAGTTCGGAAGGTCTGCAAAGCCGGGGGAGGGGAGGGCCAAGTTGACTCTTCCGGTTTTTTTTTGGGGGGGGGGGTTCAGTCGATTTCGGCCTTTCCTGCGGGATTGAGCTAAATCAAGACTTCTGACGGCTACCCCCAATCTCCCACCGCGTGTTTGGGACTTGTGGAGGCAACCGCGGCGCAAAGCTGCTTTCCTCGTGGCGCCGCGAGCAAGATCGGCGGTTTGAAACGGAAAAAGAGGCCGGGAGTCACTCCGGGAGTCACTCCCTCTGCCCGGCTTCTGGGTTGCATAAACTCCAGGAAAAGGGAGGAGGATCTGGTGGGCTGGACCGCCCCGCCTCCTTTGTCTGACGGGTCCGGCCATGGCGCGGATTCTGATCGTAGGCGCTGGGCTGACCGGTAGCCTGTGCGCTGCGCTTTTGCGCGCGGAATTTCCCCAGCGCCTCCTGCGCGTCGTGGTCTGGGATAAGGCGCAGGGCGCAGGTGAGTTGGACGCCTTGAAGCCGCAGATCTTAAGTATTGAAAGGGCACGCGGCCCATTGCGGGGATCCGGGAAGGTTAGCGGCAACCCCGCGCCTGGGGATATAAAGAGCCACGCTCCCCGTTTTGCCAACAATTCATCTGGCACCGAGTGAATTTTACGGCGATCGATAGGACTCCTTTTCAGGATTGCTCGCAAAGGAAACGTGATCCTACACCTGGCTAAGAAATCCTTTCGAGACACTCAATTTCAGAGCCAATCTTTCTTTTTAATGAAACTCATTTTTGAGTCGGGCTGCAAGCTTCTTCGGTCGGATTCAGATAGAGGCTAGCGGATTTTAATAGCAAGAACATAAACGCTCAGGTGCTACAGCCGTAACTCGGTGCGCTTTAAACCCGAAGTAAGCTTCCCTGCAAATGCAAATCTCGATGAGATTCATAGTTTAGATTTGCAGCCGCTGTCATTACCCCAAAGCTTACTCAGCGGCCGTGCAACCCGTGCTCCGCAGGGATTGGTGGTCTGCGGGGGAGGGGGTGTTTCCCTGTTACTAGGCTCAGGTTTGCCCCTCCGGAGAAGCTGATTGGACACTCGCGGGCGGCGCGCGCGCTAAACGGCTTTCTGTCTCCACGCACGTGACTTTCCAGGGGGAAGAATGTCGACGCGCCGGAGCTCTCACGACGAGAAATGCACGGCTGATCTGGGTGCCCAATATATCACGCGAACGCCCGACAATGCAAAGGCGCATCAGAGGTGAGCGAAAGGGGAAAAGGCACAGGATTAAACGGGAACTCTTTGGCTTGGAAGACGTGTCGATAAGGAAGGGGAGGTCGATGCTGTTGTAGCAACAAGTGGCAGTTCGTACTTGGGATCATAATGGGTTGGAATGATGTGCAAATTGGTATTGAGCAAAACGGAGGCAGCCCTGACTTTGACAAAGATGAGCAGGGATGCGCTATAGATGGGAGTCTGCTAGGAAATCCCAGGAATGTAGCCCAGGCTGAAAAATGGAGGAAATCAGCAGAAGAAAGCAATGGGGATGGCAGATTACTTCCATAGTTCTTGTTGCCAAGAAAAATATATGGACTTGTCCTCGGAGGCAGCAGGACTTGGGTTTAACTTAAGACCCGATGATACATAATCAGCCTTTTAGTTGCCATTCAAATACATTTTTTATCAAATGTTCACAGTAAGAATAACTGTGTGCATGGACTTGGTTTCAGTCATGGTTATATGAATGAGGACATGGTGAAGATGTCGCAAATTCATTCTGATGTACAAATGCACCTATAAAATGCTTTCAGGTAGAAGTTGTTGGTTTCATTTGGATAGAGGCTGTCAAACCTAATATTTAATAGAAGGAGGAAGGTGTGTTGGATATGTTTGCAGCCTTGAGTTATTTGTATAAATAATAAAGATGGGATAAAAACTAATAAAATTTTGCTACCAATAAAGAGCTGTGTTAGGTTTGCAACATCACCTATTAAGTAGTCCTTATTTAGCAATTGCCTGGACATCAACAGTTCTTATTCATGACAGTGATGGAAAAGTAACTTTATGACCAAAGTCCACATTTATGACCTTTGCAGTCTGTCTCTCTTTCTTTCTGTCTCTCCCTCCACCCATCATGTGTTCACCATTACATTACAGTCAGTTATGCATTGTTCATTTCTCTACCCCCCCCAAACCAGGAAACTGCTTGAATAAGTGATCTCTTCCTGAGCTACTTTTTTTCCCACACCCCACAAAGGATCCCCTTAAAAATGTTTAAAAGAGGTAACTAATTGATTAGAATCTGACTGCAGCTGCTGCCTGAAACTTTTTTCACTTAGCAACTGTTTTGCTTAACAACTGAGTTGTTGGTCCCAATTGTGGTTGCTAGTTTCAACTTGAGTTGTACTTCCATGTAAAGGCTCAGTAATGTTGGAACAGACTCTTTGAAATTAATAGGATTTTAGGTATTGAGTCTTAGTTATGTATAGGTCTGACCTCATCCCATTACCTGGTGTCAGTGGTTCTCTTCAGACTATGAAAACAGCTTATCTGCTGATTTCTGATCAACCTGTAGCTCTGTAACAAGCACAATAGTAGATCATCATATTTTTTTCTGATGAGTAAACCTAAACACATTTAACATCCATAAATATGGTGGGTCCAGACATTGCACATTTAGCTTGCATTTAGTCATTATGTGAATCCATCCAGAAATAGTTTATTAAAAAACCATAATTAAAGCACACAATATGTGTACCATATCCTTAATACATTGGCAAGATGGAACATAGGAATCTTTGTGCAAGTCCTCACTGTCCTCACATTTTTCAGTGTAAATTTGAATAGTCACTAAATGAATGGTTGCAAGTTGAGGATTACCTATAATGCCTATTTTACATTTCCCATAAAATAGTATTTACTTCAGGCATTATGGAAAAGTTAAAGCGGTGGCTTATAAACTTTAACCAGTTGTCCACAGCCAAGGCAAGTGTTGGTGAAACTGCTCTCTGTGGAAGACTTTGGAGTCCTTACAGCTTCTCTAGCTTATTGAATATTGGTTACCTCTAGGCTGAATTGCTAGACCATAGTTTGCCAAATAAGCCACAGTTGGCTGGATTCACACATTGCTCTAAACATAATCCATTAATTTAAAACGAGACCAGTTAAAATTATTCTAGACCTTCCAGAAATTATTTTCTTTAGTATTCTAAATCAGGGCATCCAAACATGGCAACTTCAAGACTTGTGGACTTCAATTCCCAGAATTCCTCAGCCAGTCATGCTGGTTGGGGAATCCTGAGAGTTGAAGTCTGCAAGTCTTAAAAGTTGCACACACGCTGTTTACAAGCTTGTAGGTGCTCTGGTCCTCAGGGCTCCACTCGGTCTCCAGGGAGCTTAGATCCTCAGGCCCGGGATCACCGGCTGATGTTATGCAACGCCAGGTCAGTGGTGAACAAAGCCCCCCTCATTCGAGATCTTATTCAAGAGGGGGGCGTGGACCTGGCAGGTATCACCGAGACCTGGCTGG
>NW_015386514.1:1055211-1068996 GCF_001527695.2 Protobothrops mucrosquamatus | reverse complement strand
AGGATTTTATTTAGGGACGATTTTAAGTATAATTTTAATTGGAACACAGCCTCTAATATTTGGTTTTTAATTTGGTTTTAGAAGGGTTTTATTTTTGTATATTGTTATTGTATCTGTTTTTAATATGCTGTGCACCGCCCTGAGTCCTGCGGGAGAAGGGCGGTATAGAAATTAAAATAATAATAATAATAATAATAAATAAGAATCTAAATGAAAACTCTGCATTACATGATTTGAAATGGAGGATTTCTGGGTGCAGGAGGCAGGAGATACTTATCTAAGCCCCATGTAAGTGTAATTGCCTAGTAGAGTTATACAAATATTTCAAGAGGATAACTTCAGAAGAGGATATAAAAGAATAACAGAGTTGGAAAGGACCTTGGATGTCTTCTAGTCCAACCCCCTGCTCAGGTAGGAAATCCTATACCATTTCAGACAAATGGTTGTCCAATCGTTTTCTAAAAACCTCCAGTGTTGGAGCACCCACAATTTCTGGAGGCAAGTCATTCCACTGATTAACTGTCAGGAAAATTCTCCTTAGTTCTAGGTTGCTTCTCTCCTTGCTTAGTTATATTATATAATAATTATATATAATGTTTTGTTCTGGTTGAAAATAGTAAACTTACCATTGCAATTCACTAGGACTCATTCACTATATGTCTTCTACAGCTGCACCACAGACTCTTGTGGAGTTTCTGGCTTCTGAGGTTTAAATGAATATCCTTCATATTCTTTCAATGTTTCATTCCATCTTTAGTACCAAGAGTCTAGTATATCAGATCTTAAAACTGGTTGAAGGTAATACCATAAAATATTCTTCCAGTTAATCTTAAGGCTTGTTTTATTTGTGCAGAGAAGAACATTTCATCTTGGTTGTGATGATTATGGGTCACTCATACAATTGTTCTTATAAAAAAAGAAGCCAATATTCACTTTTGTAACACAGATGATCTGCTGTCTAGTTACTGATTTAATGCATTTGTTTAGTGGTTCCAAGGCTGTAATTTCTGTAGACAGCTTATAAAATGGCATACCATTTTGCTATCAAGATCTCAGAAGGAGATGGGACCATGACAAAAATGGAACATGATTTAATTTGAATTAAATATGGTCAATTAATATAGTTAACCCTGAAATAAGTAATAATTTCTTCTTTATTCTCTTTCACTTGATCACTTTACTTTTGTATTCATCTGGATAACATTTGATATCCAAATCAACTTCAACTGATATATGTATTTCATTCTGTAATAATAATAATAATAATAATAATAATAATAATAATAATAATAATAATAATAAAGTTGGAAGGGACCTTGGAGGTCATCAAGTCCAACCCCCTGCTCAGGCAGGAAACCCTACACCATTTCAGACAGATGGATCTTTTTGCTCTCTATTTCTCCCATCTTGTAGGATGTTGTCCAAATTGGTTTAGATAATTTAATTAAGGGGCAAAGTTTGAAAGCAAGCTATAATTAATGATTGATGGAACAATGATATAAAACAGGGGTCTCCAAACTTGGCAAGTTTAAGACTGGTGGACTTCCAACTCCCAGAATTCCCCAACCAGCATGAATTTGAAGTCCACCAGTCTTAAAGTTGCCAATTTTGGAGTCCCCTGATCTATAACTATGGATTTCTATCTTAAAGAACTTTTTAAATCATTTAAAAGTCAACCAGTTAAAACCAGTAGTATAATCTAAAATCTGTACAAGAGCAGTCAAGAGCAGATTAACTAGTTAACAGATTAACTGTAAGGACCCACTTCAATCCCACATCTTAAGAAAGCAGAACTCTTGGAAACAATTTCTTCCAACAGGAACTTTTATTAAGAGTAGTTGATAGCAGGCATAATAGACAGGATCTGAGGGATTCCCTTACTGATCGATTAAAGTGTCCCTAAGCAAACCCCACCCCACAGTTCATCCGGATGATTCAGACCGGCCAATCCCTAGGTGTTAGGTCCATCGTGGGAAAGGGGAGATAACATCAATCCAGCTCCATTTGTAGTGCGATGTTCCACAGCTCTTCACACCTCCTTTCGAGAACGGAGAGATAAGCCAGGTTCCGGAGGTTTGTACTTCTTCCCCTCCCCCTTTTCCTAGCTGCCAGGTTAGGGAGAAGAAGGTTCAGAGAGATGCATAGTGCAGGAGGCAATTTGTTACATTGTAATGGATAGCAGACAAGAGTCAGTAACCAAAAGGTTACATTGTAGCGAATAGAGCAGTGTTTCTCAACCTTGACAATTTTAAGGCATGTGGACTTCAACTCCCAGAATTCCACAGCCAGCATTGCTGGCTGTGGAATTCTGGGAGTTGAAGTCCACATGCCTTAAAATTGTCAAGGTTGAGAAACACTGGAATAGAGGAAATGAAAGCAATAAACTCGCATGCATTTCTCCAGCACTGGAGATGGAGGATCCACAGAATGGGTTTAGGCTGTATTCCTGCCCAATCAGATCAAGTCAGTCAGAGTTGCCACGCCCCGTCCAGGAGTACAGATCCCAGTCTTGACTTGATCTTGCCCATGGACAGAACGTACAACTCTGGCTCTTAGGTACAGTCTAGACTTTTAGTGGATTTTCCATCTCTCCCTTCTTGTGCTGTTCCCTGGTAATTAATTCGGCTTTCCCTTATTAAATTGATCTTAAATTACTTAAATTAAATATTAAATTCTCAGCCACCTTCTCTCAGCTCTGAAGTGGGGGGGGGAATCATAGGAAGATAGAAGGGGGCCCCTTCTCTCTTCCCTCCCTCCAGGAGCTTTCAGACTTTAAAGCAAAGGGGCTGAGTTCCGTGGTCTAACGGCCGTTAGACCCCAGGGAATCCTCCGGAGCTCGCGGCTGCAGCTCCGGTGCCCGGCAGGGCCTAAAAGGGAGTAGCTACGATCCCTCCCTCAAATTCCTGAAGAAGGGGAAGACTCACTGAATTTTAATAGCTATTGGCCCCTTGATCGCCGAGAAATTCCTCCGAGGCGCGCGCACGCTCCAAACGGGCCTCCGATCAACGTTTGCACAGCTGATCGGAGAACTGAGAAACGGCCGTTTCTCCAGCTCCTTTGAAGATCGCAGCGCGCCTTTCAGCTCAAGGCCCATTCTCCTCAGGACTCTCCCAATTCGACCGTTATTCGCGCGCGCGGCCGCCATTTTGAAACCGCGCGATCACAAAGCGATCGGCTCAGCGTTTGGGGGGGAAATTTGGGGAGAGGGGATCCTCCTCTCTCTTCGTGGGCTCTGTTTTCTCCAATTTTCCTCCTGCCTTTATTGCAAAGAGGGCTCTAAATTGAGGGATCCGCTGACACAGCCGTGAATTGCCTGACACTGCAACGGTCTTCAACCATAGGCAGGCCACCATTGGACCCTAGCTACCATTTCAGGAGCGGCTCAGGCCCACTGCTGCCCGGGGCCTAACCAAACATCCGGCCTAGGCACATACACACAGCCCTAATTCTTACAATTCTGCAAAAATTCTCCACAACCTTTTGTTGGATCTGGTGTCTCCTGGTCTCACCTTGCTTAGCTATTACCTGAACAGGGTAACAGTAATCCTCTTAGGGACAGTTACCTGGCAGATTAGTACAGCTATAAACAATTGCGTTACTAGCAGAATCTGCACATCAGTATTCCCCTGGATTCCAGGTGTTCCCCACTGAGCACCTGTCCTTATCCTGGGTAGAATAAGCCGGATTCCAGGCATACCTTTAGTGTGTCTGTCCTTATCTGTGCTATTACCTCTGTCTACTACCAGCTTGTACCTGGGTTCCAGTCACACCCCACAGTGCGTCTGTCCTTACCCAGGACACAATACTCTCTAGATACCGGGGGGTCCCCTTCGAGTCCCTGTGTTATCAGAGAATGGAGGTCTCAGATTCCTCTCCAAGGAACGTAGGGCCCGTTTCATCGGCCCTAATAAATGCTGTCCCGCCCCCTCTGGAGGGATCTGACAAGGCTGTACCCAAAACCAAAGTCAGATCTACCAATAAGGTCTCCAAGAGGGCAGAAAAGCAAGCCAACCGGAGACACCTGGTCTTAGAAAAAGAGTTTTTCTAGGGCGCAAAAGAAGGCTAGGTTAGGCGAGGCCCAGGCTGAGGGATTGGCACATGAAAATCCCCTGGGGTTCCCAATCTTTCCCCCGGGAGGATGGTCAACAATCGAGTCCCCACATTCTCCCGTACGGCACGGGACAAGCGGAACTGTCCACGTTCCCCAATCCTCAGCTGCATGGACGCATCACGGAACGCCCGAGGCCACTTTCACTCCCACAGCGGCAGGGCTGCGACCGACCGAATCTGCCACGCTCCTCTCGGAGGATCGTCTGGCCATATTAATTGCTCAGGCAGTGACCGCGCTCTAGACGCCAGAGTGATACCATCTAGGCCACTGGCTACGGCCCCTCCTCCTGTCCCTCACCAGATTCCCGAGACTTATTATGAACCTTCCTTTCCTTCTGACTCCTCATGTTCTGAGGAGGATCTGTCGCTCCATGACCAGGGCATGGAGCAAGAGATCCCCATGTCCGAGGAGGAGGAACTTTCTCCCGATGCCCCTGCATTCAGTGGAATGTTCGATCCCTCTGCATTCGTTACTCTACTCCACAAGGTTTCATCCACAGCTCACCTCGGCTCTGAGCCTCCCTTGACAGCAGCCACTGTTTCCACCGATTCGGAGTTAGATCCTAACTTCACGGAACCAGTGGCAGCTCAACACCGCATCCCTTGCCCGCCCATGTTCCTAACTGCCATCCGGAAGCAATGGACATCCCTGGCTTCCCTCCCCCTCCCAAGTGCTACTGATAAGAAGCTTTATAATGTAGCCAAAGATTTGGAAGAGGCACTCGAGGTGCCCGCGGTGGATGAACCCTTCGGTCCCTTAATTTCTCCCACTGCCATAACCGGAGATGTCTCTGAGGCCCTCAAAGTGGAGGACCGTAAGTGTGAGCTCGCATTCAGAAAAACTCACCAGGCAACTGCATGGGCAATCAGGGCGGCCACCTCCGTATCCTTCTTTAATAGATCTGCCCATCGATGGCTTAAGCAGCTCCAAGCTCGGACACCAGTGGACGATGTCCGCTCCCACCAGGACCTCAGCAAGATGGTGGCGGCCATCGAATATGCATCGGATGCCACTCTCCAAGCCACCAGATTTGCTTCCAAGGCTATGGCATCCAGCATCACTGGTCGCCGTATGCTTTGGCTCAAGCACTGGCACGCCGACACCAAATCTAAGTGGCGTCTGTCAGTGGCCCCGTACCAAGGAGGTAAGCTATTTGGGGAGGCTTTGGCCCCTTATTTAACTGAGAATAAGGACAAGCGCAAAGTCCTCAACCACCTCCTTAAAAAATCTGAAAAACGCCAAAGTTATTTTCCCCGTTGACAGTCCTTTCGACCTGGGACTAGGTATAACTACACCCAGCCTTTCCGTCCCTTCCTGACCAGACAGGACAGACAGGAGAAACAGTATGACAGGCGGTTAAGCCCAGGCAACAGTTTCAGAGTAAGCGGCCCTTTCAAGGGAGCGGCCGTCCATTCTGTCGCTCCAGATGACTCCCTGGCGGTTCTTCCCATAGGGGGCAGACTCTCTTTCTTTGCCCACCAGTGGGAGGTGACCACCACAGACTCATGGGTGCTCAACACCATACGCTACGGCCTCTACCTGGAGTTCATCTCCAATTCCCCAAATCGATTTATTTCTTGCCCATGCCCCCGAAATCAGACAAGAAGAAGACTGATGGGCGAAGCCGTCCAACACCTGCTAAACATACGGGCCATAGAACCGGTCCCGGTGGACCAGAGAGGTCGGGGATTTTATTCCATCTTCTTTGTCGTTCCCAAGATGTTGGGGGGATGGAGAGCCATCTTGGATCTCAAGAGCTTGAATTACCATCTTGTTTACCGCAAGTTCAAGATGCAGACGCTCCGCTCCATCTTAGGAAGCGTAAGGAAAGGGGACTTCCTGACGTCCATCGACCTCACGGAGGCATACCTTCATATCCCCATCTCTCTCGCCCACCGACGGTTCCTACGGTTTGCTTACAAGGGTCAACACTACCAGTACAGGGCCCTGCCCTTGGGTCTCTCATCGGCTCCCAGGGTGTTTACCAAGATCCTGGCGGTCCTGGCAGCTCATTTAAGGATGGTTCCGGTCAGGGTCCAATGTTACCTGGACGACATCCTGATCCAGTCATCTTCCATCCAGTCCGCCAAGACAGATCTAAAACGAGTGATAAAGCTGCTCCAGGACCACAGGTTCTCGGTAAACTTCCCCAAGGGTCACATGGTCCCCACAACAAGGCTGTTGCACCTGGGGGCCATCATAGACACGAGGGAGTGCAGGGTGTATCTATCTCAGGAACGCCGGGACAACCTGAGAGAATCTGTCCTCCAAGTACGCAGGGGACAGACAGTATCTTTACTCAGCCTATCCAAATTGTTAGGGCAGACGGTATCGGCCATAGCAATTGTCCCTTGGTCCAGACTCCATTCCAGGGAGCTGCAGTGGTTCCTACTTCCTTTTCAGAGGCGGAACCTCAGTGCCTCCCATCAAAGAGTGAGACTCCCACTTCAGGTATCGCGATCCCTCACGTGGTGGCTGTCTCCAGCCATCCTCAAAGGGTCGTTGTTCAAGGAATCGGATCAAATTCTGCTGACAACCGACGCCAGCCTGTTTGGCTGGGATGCGCACCTTCGATCTCAGTGGACATAGGGCCGTTGGTCCCACTCGGACCTTCGACACGACATAAACTGGCTGGAGCTACGGGCCATACATTTAGCTCTTCGGCATTTTCACAGCTTGGTACGAAGGCGACACGTGCTAGTCCTCATGGACAACGTGACTGCCAAGGCTCATGTGAACAGACGGGGGCACCCGATCCCGAACTCTGCTCACAGAGTCACTATTACTGGGATCCTGGGCAGAACGCAGTTTGGCTTCCATCAAAGCCGACCATATCTCGGGGAAGGAGAACACTCAGGCCAACTTATTGAGCAGAGCGACAGTGGATCACTCAGAATGGCGCCTTCACACGAGGGTATTCAAGGAAATTTGCCACCGCTTCGGCCTGCCGCTGGTGGACCTCTTTGCGTCCCCAGTCAACACCCACCTGCAACGGTTCTTCTCCCGATTCCCATCCCAGGGGGCGGAACAAACAGATGCACTTCGGACCCCATGGCCTCAGGGCCTGCTTTATGCCTTCCCGCCTCTCCCCCTCCTTCCGGCGGTGGTACGCAAAATTCTCCGGGAGGGTGCGGAGGTACTCCTAGTAGCTCCTTATTGGCCAAGGAGACCCTGGTTTGCCGATCTGATGAGCCTCTCCATCACAGACCCATGGCGAATTCCCCCGGACAGAGTCTCGCTCAGCCAGGGGTCCATTCTTCACCCGGATCCCCAATGGCTCCAGCTAGCCATTTGGCAGTTGAGCGCTCTTGCTTGTCCCAACAGTTTTGTTCACCAGGGGTCATTGATATAATCCAAGCATCCCGTCGTCCCTCCACGAATCGTATTTACGAGGCTACGTGGAAGAACTTCCGCTCCTGGTGCCTCGGGCACAACTTGTCAATCTCACAACTCACTATTCCCCATATTTTGGAATATCTGTTGGAGGGTCTGGAGAGGGGATTAGCCCTGAACACATTACGCAGACAAACAGCTGCTCTTGCCAATGACCTCACTTATGACTCGGGGGGATCGTTAGGGCATCATCCCATGCTTCGATCATTCCTTAAGGGTGCAGCTAACACCAGACCACCTACAGTACATAGGTTCCCTTCCTGGGATCTGCCACGGGTCCTTCTGGCCCTGACGAAGTCACCCTTCGAACCCCTAGGTTCATGCGACCTTCGCCACGTGTCTCACAAGGTGGCATTCTTAGTGGCTATCACGTCGGCTCGGCGTATCTCCGAGCTGGCCGCACTCTCAGTCCGCAAGGACCTATGCATTTTCCACTCGGATAGGGTGACCCTTCGCCTGGACCCCACTTTCATACCAAAGGTAAATTCACTGTTCCATAGGTCCCAGGATATTGTGCTCCCGGATTTTTGTCCTGACCCATCGTGTACCCTGGAAAGGCAATGGCATTGCTTGGATGTCCGCAGGGCGCTCTGTTATTATATTTCACGGACAGCGGATTTCCGCAAATCAGAGGCCCTGTTTGTATCCTTCCATCCCTCCTCCAGGGGTCGAAAGGTCTCCTCGTCCACAATTAGCAGGTGGATTAGGACGTGCATCTCCGGGGAATATCAGGCTGAATCCTTACCGGTTCCACGACGGGTCACAGCTCACTCCACTCGGAGTGCTGCTACGTCTGCGGCCTGGGCCACTCAGGCGTCCATTGAAGACGTCTGCAGAGCGGCCACTTGGTCATCGCCTTTTCCATTTATTCGGCACTATAAAATCGATAAATTTGCCTCGGCGGAGGCCTCCTTTGATAGGAGGGTACTCCAACAGGTAGTTCATCAGCGTGCCACACCGGACCGGTCTGCTTCCCACCCTAAGGGACAGTAGGCTTTGGTATGTCCCATTCTGTGGATCCTCCATCTCCAGTGCTGGAGAAGGGGCGTTGTCTTACCTGAACGCCTTTTCTCAGCACGGAGATGGAGGATCCACCCCCTGCCTCTTTTTCTTTGGGTCGTTTAACGACTAGGACAGTTTAGTTTTATGAGCCAGTACGTCTTGTGTCAGTCAGTGGCTTCGCTCGCGTCAAGACTGGGATCTGTACTCCTGGACGGGGCGTGGCAACTCTGACTGACTTGATCTGATTGGGTAGGAATACAGTCTAAACCCATTCTGTGGATCCTCCATCTCCGTGCTGAGAAAAGGCGTTCAGGTAAGACAACACCCCATCCCCCCTCCTCCTTGAAAGTATGGCAGAGTCCAGGGAAAGGTGAGATTTGATTTTAGCTCAGAGGAGATAGATAGAAATGAAATATAATTGGATTCTGACATTAACTCTCTTTTTAGCTTTTATGAAGATTTGTTTTCTCATGGAGTCCTGAAGCCATTGACTGTCCCAGTAAAAGGAATGGTGGTGAAGGAAGGAGTAGATAACTTTGTAACACCCAAAGGAATTTCAGCCATTGTTAAACATTACTTAAATAAGGCAGGTGAGCTTCAGATGTATTGTTGATGTATTGTTGATTCAGATGTATTGTTGATTTTTCTGTTTTTGAATAATAAAATTCACTGAAAATGCTTGGGGGGCTTTCACCAGAGCCAGTGTTAAAAAGTCAAAATAGAAGCAGTAATAGAGTGATCAAAACTCCATTACTTTTTGGTACATGCGTAATACATATTAAAATAAAAAGGGAGGAATTTTGATCGCAGTTGCAACCTCCATCTTGGCATTAATTATTCCACCACACACACACACAGAGACAGCCAGTCTTGCAGGTGCCCCAGCTTGGGTGTAGGTGTGGGTGATTAAAAAGTGAAACTTCACATTCATCCTCATGTTGGTATGAATGACGAAATATCTTGATACAATTGTTTCAGCTCCCAGATTTTGTCCCTTTTCCCCTGCGTCGCCGATTATATTTATTTAATTTTTTATTTAGTTATTTAATTTAAATTTATTAGCTGCCTAACTCCAAAGGGATTGTAGCATCTGTTAGCTTCTCTCTTTCTTTCTCAGCAGACGCAGATGTCTTCTACAATCACCATGTTACTCAGATCTGCCTCAAAGATGGAAAATGGGAAGTGGACACCAGTACAGGATCTTTTGACCACTTTGATACAGTTATTCTCACAATGCCTGTCCCACAGATTCTTCACCTTCAAGGGGATATTGCAACCAGTGAGTTTCCATGCTCAGTTTTTGTTTTATTTAGTTCATAGCTTGCTCACAAAGAGGTTATCTTCATATAATCCTCAGAGGTAGTTTGGGCAAAAGATGATTTCCTGTTACTTTGAGCACCATGGCCAAATGAAAATTTGAACCATGGTCTTCTCTACTCTAATCCAGACTCCTAAGCACAATATCACCTTGAGTGTCCATCAAAAAAGTTCCCCTTTTTATGTCTCATTTAATATGCAGCCTTTTTTTTTCCTTTCAAAAAGTCATTTTCTTCTAACCTATATCTGACACATCAAAAATGAGAGAATATTTGTAGTCTTAAAAATGTGCCACTTACATAACAAAACTCTTAATTCACTCAAGTGATAGGATCTGGAAGCTTGGCGAGTTGTTTAATTGTTTCACAATATTCTGAGGGTGTTTTATTTTATGATGAGCTAAGCCTTACTTGTTTCAAACTGAAAGGTGCAAAACAAGAAGGATTCTTAACAAACGAAGTGAAATGTTGAAGCTTTTGTGTATGTCTTGCTTTCTTCTACTGCCTGATTAGGGAGTTAGCTGCTAGGATTGCAGCTGAAAGATTTCAAAATAGCGATTGTGGATTGTAATTTGGGGCACTATGTGTGCTTACATTTAATACCCTTATACAGAAATACTCAATTTGAAGGAAATACTGCCATTAGAGTTTGCGGTCATCACTAGAGACTTTTTGTGACATAAAAGAGGGCTTTTTTGTCTGAGGCACTGTATCTGTGGATTCTCTTTTCCGGGAAAATAGATCAGATTTGATGTCATTTCAGTACAGGACAAACAGTCTTTTTATTTCATTCTGTACACTGGTTTCAATTACAGTTGCATCTGTCCTGGTGAACACTTGTTTTAATCCTATTTTTGCTATTTCATGTATTTGGAATTGCATTATTGTTATAAGCTATCCTATGAGTTTTTATTGAAAAGTATTGTAGAAGTGCTTTACATACATCAATTTCTTAAATGTGTTATAGTCACTTTATCTCTGTCTTAACATTCTGCATGTCAAAAGATTCAGAAAAGGACTAGATTTCTATTTCTAACAAAATGATTGGACATCATCCTTTGCCATACCTGAAAACAGCCGAATAATTTGAAGGATGACAGGGAACTATAGCAATCAAGAGACAGGTAGTTTTATCTCAAATACCACAGAGGAAGTGGGAGAGAGGGAGTGAAGGAGGCAATAAATAACAAAACTTAATTTTTGGTAGCAATAAAAATGTAAACTTATATTACTGCTTTTTCACATCTGTACTTTTGTTTTATAAGGAGGTTTACATTGGGACAGTGAGATCAGTGACTGATATTTTTTTAAAATGTTGGCTGATTTAGGATGCTTTGAATTGAGCTTGTTTATCTTTGCTGTTTCTTTATGTTCTTAGTGCAGTTGCTATGAGCTACCCAGAGTTATAATACATAAGATTACTGGCCATGTAAGTCTCTTACATAAATAAGTAACATTATGTATATCATGATTTTGGTTAATCAGCTAGATCAGACATGTCAAACTCGTGATGTTGCGTGACGTACCGGAACTTTTTCCCCATTGCCAGCAATGGGGTGGGCGCAGTTTCCTTGTGACATGGCAGTTTGACACCCCTGAGCTAGATCATAGAGCTATCCGATTTTTAGAGTAGAGTCATCACAAGACATTGTTCGTTATCTCCATTCTATTCAGCTGAAATTCTGTGGATTTTAAACCCAGCTTTTAAATACTTGTTCTAGATAGGCAGATAGATACACACTTGTGATGTTACGATGTGTCAAACTTGCGATGTCACGTGACGTTACGCAACATATCGGGACGGTTTTGCCATTGCCGGCAATAGGGTAGGCACGGCTTCTGGATGACGTGTCCGGCCCCACGGGCTGACAGTTTGACACCCCTGCCTAAGGGGCAATAGAAGAGTGCTGTGTTTTGTATTTTGGCTTTAGTGGTTTTCTTATTATTCACCTAATTTTATTTTTCATTATAAAAATCCGGTGTGTGCTGTTTTTCTTGTATACATCTGCAATTGATGTATTTGCTAAAGGAACAAATAAATAAGATAAGCTTTCAATGCTGTTGATTAAGGTGGGTCTTCATATTTGGGGATATTTTCTCCTCTGATTGCAGCAAGTTAAACAATTGAATCTAATCCAGCAGCACAGACACTTTTACAATTTCAATGTTTTATTTTTTTTTATATGTCCCTATAGAATTTTCATTGTCGAAAATGCGTATGTTGAATTCTGATGTGAGTCCTTTCTCAAAATACTGTTTCACGTTTCTTTGCATTGTATTTCCCCTGTGTGAAAAGTGTTTGGCATTTGAAGGGTTAGCATTTTGTAAACCTGGAAACAGTTTTTATGTTGCACTGGAAGTAATTTTACAACAGATGAGGCAATTGTGCACCTTAGTTGCAGTACTTGAATGAGTCAGTGGATGGCAGCCTTCTAATAATCTTTCAAAGGGCTCAGTAAAATGTAAGCTGCTTTCAGAATGTGGTGTATAAAATGCTAAGCAGTTAGCAGATTTTTGATCTTTCAGTTAACAATTTGTTGCATTTTAAAAACTTAAAAGAGGAAGATAAACATTCTGCTGATGTTGAAAGGCTTCTTTAATTTTTGAGAAACCAGTTATTAGAATAGTAATATTCTAATACAGGCACAATAAAAAAGAAATCATAATTTTTCAATCATGTTTAGTGCATTTTGTGCTTTGTGAAGTATATCCATGAATACTCTTGGAGACTTTGGGCTAAATTGTGAACTTTGAAAAGCCTTCTGGTTGAAGTGAGATTAGATAATTTTGAAAATTCTGCCTGAGCTGTTCAGATATGTTATGTGGCATATTTTAGATTATGCCATCACACGTGCACACTGTTATAAAATATGTATAATTTGGCTGTAAGAGTTATTACAGATCTGCTGAAGGAGTTCAGTGAAAATGGATTTTTTCCCCTCTAATCCCAATATACTTGGTTTCATCCTTACAACTTCTCTGAAATGGAGTGTGCTAGTAGAGCAAATGGCATATACTGCATGTCTTTTTTCTAATGTTAGAAAAGTTGAGGAAGGGAGTGTAATATGCCTTCTCTGTGTGGGCTCCTAATGTTACATTTTCAGCCTTTCTAGCTGTCTTCATTGAATTTCACTTTGCTTAACATTTTCATATCAGGTCAAACCAGTACTTTGGTCATGGCGATTTAAATAAGCCATAGTAACCTAGTCTAAATATAACACTGAGTTTCAGTGGAAATATTCATAGTCACTCGTGAACAGGGAGGCTTATAAATTCATCATTATCATGATCATTGATTTGTGAATGGAACTCAGATTTCTTTTTAAAAAAACACAATATGTAATTATTTTTCCTGATCCTTGGTACTATGTTATCCCTTGAATAGTGTAATAATAATAATAATACCACCACCCTATTTGGAACTGCCTATATACTAAAACACTACCTTAATAGCTGTTACGTCCTTGGTTAGGACTTGAACTGTTAAGTTTTTATTAGTCCCAGAATGTGAATCAAATTGAATATTAAATCTATCATGATGATGATGATGATAATATACCACTCTCTCCATTTCTACCCTCCCAGTATGAGAAACAGTTGCATATTAAGTTGCGTTTTTTCAGCTTCATAGAAGCTCTGCTCCATTGTTTTTTTCTTGGAAACTGTATCCTGTGAGCTTCAACTGAGCCATCAATAAATTGTTTCAGCTGCTTGGGGATAGATCACAGAGATTCTCCAGTACAGGAGACGGAGACTCCACCAACGGGTTTCCTTAGTCTGCCTGCTCTTGAGACCAAGTATCCAAAACTTGTCACGCCCCCTCCTACCGGTAATCCAGTCTTAACTTGGTCTCCGCTCTTGATGACTCGTTTTGGCTTGGCTCTCAGCTAGATCAGGTTAGACATTAATAATCCATTGGTGAAGTCTCCCACAAATATTGGCTATTCCTAAAAAATTTAATAC
>NW_015386514.1:1052254-1053851 GCF_001527695.2 Protobothrops mucrosquamatus | reverse complement strand
CTCACCTGACCAATCTCTCAGCGGACTCCCCCATGGAGTGCCTGGAGACCCGGGGGCCTGATTCTCCGACCCAGTCCTCAGGGAGTGGTTACTCTTCACCTTATGAGGAGGAAATACCCGAGATTACCTTTTCAGAAGATGAGGAGCTCCCACCTGAGACATCTTCTTCGGGGGGATTATTCAATCCCAACCATTTTCTCACAATCCTTCGTAAGGCCACTGCCACGGCAAACATAGGGACTGACCAGTTCCCATTACCTCAGACTGATCCCACATCCACACCCAGGCCAATTTTTTCCCAAAAAGTGGCGACGGAGCACCACGTTCCGTGCCCCTCAATTTTCCTGGAAGGAATTCAGAAGCAATGGGCTTCACCTTCCTCTTTCCCGTCGGCAAGCTGTTCAGACAAAAGACTGTACAGAACATCCACGGATCTGGCCGATGCATTGGACATTCCTAAGGTGGATGAGGCTTGGACCCCTTTGGTTTCTCAGACGGCAGTGGCGGGGGATCTGTTAGAGGCACTTAAAGCCGATGATAAGAGGTGGGAGCAGACCTTCCGCAAGACTCATCAGTCGGTGGCATGGGCCATCAAAACTGCAACTTCGGCATCCTTTTTCGTCCGTACCACCCTTCTGTGGCTTCAACTGCAGGCCAGAGTTCCTGCTGAGGACGTGAGAACTCACCAGGACCTGGCCAAGATGGTAGCTGCCACAGAATACGCAGCGGATGCCACGTTACAATCGGCAGTGTTTTCTGCCAGGGGCATAGCTTCCAACACAATTGCCAGAAGGATGCTATGGCTGAAACACTGGCAAGCAGATACCAAAGCCAAGTGGCGCTTAGCAACCGCCCCGTATTCAGGTGGCACCCTTTTTGGAGATGCTCTCGCCCCTTATCTAGTAGAGAATAAAGATAAGCGGAAGGTGATGGCCCACCTAAACAAAAGGTCCGACAAAAAATCCACATCGTTTTTTCGAAGGCCGCCATTTCGTCAGTCGGCGGCAGCACCTGCCGCCCAATCAACCAGGCCATTCAATCAGAGACCGGATAGACCATATGATCGTCCATACGATAGATCTGGCTCTCGCCCCAGGCAGCAGTACCAGCCCAAGCGGCCATTTCGTGGGGCCGGCCGGGGCTACCGCAAGGCCAAATGACTCCGCACAAGCTCTTCCCATTGGAGGAAGATTAACACATTTCTTCCACCAATGGGAACAGACCTCCACGGACGACTGGATCCTGAGTACCATCCAGCACGGGTTGTCCCTGGAATTTCTAACCACACCCCCGGACCATTTCACCGCCTGCTCGGTATCCAAGGACCCCTCCAAACGAAGACTAATGCAGGAGGCCATCCTTCACCTAGCAGAGATTCACGCCATAGAACCGGTTCCATCGGAATACAGGGGAAAGGGGTTCTACTCCATCCTCTTTGTGGTTCCCAAAACCTCGGGAGGTTGGAGGGCTATCCTCGACCTAAAAAATCTGAACCATTATGTAATCTACAAGAAATTCAAAATGCAGTCCCTCCAGTCCATCCTGGGGGGCATCAGGCAGGGCGACTTCCTGGCGTCGATAGACCTCACGGAAGCGT